>NC_092878.1:30708902-30838902 GCF_028372415.1 Notamacropus eugenii | reverse complement strand
GAGAGAGAGAGAGAGTTTAAGAGCCAGTTTTCACGACATACAAAATCAGAAAAAGACAGTTTCCTTTTGGAAAATGAACTTGCTACTGATCTAAAGTCAGAGACAAAGATCCTAATGGTTTTAAATGACCTTACATGTATTTTCCAAATTCATTTCTTGGAATGAACAACTTCCACAAACATATGGACTATAACATCTGAATGGGTGCCTTATGTCAAACCACTTTAAAATCCAATAGCCATCTGAAGAGAGTGGTTAAAATAGTCATACATGTAAAATATTAGGGTGTGACTATCTGACCAAGAATTACATTAGACAAAGCCTAAACTGGACTGTCCTGATTTAAATTTGTGGAGCCAAATTCTGTCACTGAATAAACTACTCTTCAGTGTTTCAGATGCCTAATCTCACTGGTGCCAGTGTTGTCTCCAACTGACAAAGATTATTATCCCTCACATTTTAATCTTTGTGATTTTTGTGTCTAGAAAAATCTATTATCTGGTGATCAGTCTTCCCTACCACCTTTGAGCATAATGCTCTTTATTCTCTTCTTTAAATGCATCCTATAAATATTGCGCACTTTGCTAGGACTAAAGAACTAGTTTATTACATCATGAGGTCTATAGTGGTGAGCTTCTCAGTATTTAGCTAGGTTAGTGTTACTCAAAAGTTGTTCTGCCCATGAAAGGCCCATTCTAGGATCCTTTCCAGCTCAGTAGAGACCTCCATAGTTTGTACTCAGTTCTCAATGGCTATAAATTAGGAACAAAGTGGACATGTTATGGCAATTCATTAACAGTAAGACTATGCCTAATTCCAGTGTCATTTTAAAATATTTTGATGCCTTTGTGTGTATGTGCATATGTGTGTGTGTGTGTGTGTGTGAGACAGAGAGACAGAGACAGAGAGACTTTTCACAGAAGGGAAGGAAGGGAGGGAAGGAGAAAGGGAGGAAGATTTCATTTTTAGAGACTAGTAAACTTTTTAAGAATTTACTCTTCTTTATTCAATAATCAAACTAAGTAAATTGTGGAGCTCAGTAATGATAATAAGTGAGAACATTTATTCCCTTGAATTCAGCAAATATTTATCAAGTGCCTACTATGTGCAAGGCACTATGCTAAGTAATAGGTATAAAAAGACAAAAATGAAACAGACCCTGCCTTCAAAGAACTTATATTCTAATGTGGGGAGGAGTTTGCAACATGTATGTAGAGAAGTAAACAAAAAAAATTAGGCAAAGAAATATAAACTAATTCCAAGGGGGAAAGACTGCTAATATCTAGGGGACTTGGCAATAATATACAAAACTTCCATATGCATTGTTGCTCTAGCATCTTCCTCATGCGGTAAGGAAAACTATTTGGATAGTCATCAGTTTCATTTGTTTGCATGGTGAAGCAATAGAGGAAAGGACTTGGATTTGCTGAAACTGACTGAAGAAGTAGATTCTCACATGCAGTGGTCTATTGTAATGATGTGAAGGGCCATTAAAAACCTCTAAGGTTGTTGTCTTTGACCTTAGATTAGCAGGCTTCAGAGTCAGGAAGCTCCAGGTTCAACTCCTGCCTCTGGTACTAGTATATGACACTCCACAAGTAATAACCTCTCGGAGGTCCCCCACACCCGCAGTTTTCTAGGGTTTTAAATTTCTGAACAACTATCATTCTGGTTGGGTAGAGTGAGTTTCCTAACCAGATGAATGAAACCACCCCCACCCCCCAAATGTGTTTATAGTGCAAGCTATCTATGAATTCTGATATGGGTGGAAGATCCAATTGAATATGAGTTCTTCCAGGACAGGGATTGTTTTTCATTTTTGCATTTGTATCTATCCCTAGCCTAACCATAACTTGCTTGTAGTGGAAGCTTAATAAATGCTTGTGGAGTGGAGCTGAATTGAACTGAAGCATAGGAAACTAAACCAAAGTTGCTGGGGGTGAGGGTGGGAGTAGAATGGAAAGGTCAAACCAGTTTCTATTTTTAGTAGGTATAGAGTAGGGAGACAAGTGTACTAAGTGGGTTTGTACAAGGATAAAACGTTTCTTAACAACAACCACTTCACCATAACATTTTTTTTTTCAAAATCATTGTTGGGCTACTACATAGATATTGTAGGCAGCTAGGTGACAGAGGATAGAGCCCTGGTCTCAGTCAGGAGGACTTGAGTTCAAATCTGCCTCAGATGCTTACTAGCTACGTGACCCTGAATAAGTCATTTAACCTTGTTTGCCTCAGTTACTCATCTGTAAACTGAACTAGAGAAGGAAATGGCAAATCACTCCAGTATCTCTGCCAAGAAAACCTCAAATGGAGTCACAGAGAGTCAGACACATGACTAAAATGACTCAACAACAATGAGTAGATATACATTGAAAACAGGATACATAAATCCTAATCTGAGTTTGACTACTAATTTGAAAGTACATTTGCAACTGATCACCAAGAGGCGTGTTAGTTTGCTCTTGCTGGGCTTCTACCATTTGGTTTGAGAATTGAATTACCTAGTAATGTCTATAGATCAGGTGTAAGAAGACCTTGAAATTTTTGTAGACATGGTGAACTGGAATACATCATTCCACTAATTTCTCTACCTAAAAGATGCCATCTGGAAGACATTGTTTATAAAGTATACCACACCTCTCAGCTTCAGTTTCCTCATCTATAAAATAAGAAATAATGGGTTGAAAAAGATGGTCTCTAAGGTCCCTGACTCTAAACCTGTGATTCTGTAATCTCTCTCTCTCTCTCTCTCTCTCTCTCTCTCTCTCTCTCTCTCTCTCTCTCTCTCTCTCTCTCTCACTCTCTCTCTCTCTCTCTGTCTCTCTCTCTCTCTCTCTCTCTTTCTCCTCCTCCTCCCCCCCTTTCCACTCTCCCTCTGATGAGATCTTCAAATAGTATAGTCCTTCAGAGTTTCACAGTACCATATTCATTCAAAATTGACTAATAATACTTGCTATCTTTAATGCTTTAAAGTTTACAAAATGTTCCATTACAAAATTCCTTGATGTCATCATAATTAGCTATCATTCCATCTCCCCCTGAGCCTAATTTTCCTAAACCTATTCTTTATCCTCAAGAGTACCTCTAGCCTCTCTACCTCTCCCTGTTCTCCCAGGCTCCATTCTGGCTTTGCTTTCCTCCTTTCCAAATATTGATTCTACAGATAACCAATTCAAATCCCTATTGTCCCTTCCTGTCAATTCCCTGCCCTCTTATCTATTGCACTCATACCTAAGCAAACTGTAACCTCAGATTACCCTTACCACCCGCGTCCACTCCTACTCAAGGACCACTGAAGGATGTTGGTGGAAGTCAAGAAACCACATTGTTTGAATCTGTTACAACTTTACATAATTTAATCTCAACTGGGATTTCACTATGTCAATATTATTCCTTTACACATCCTTAATAGCTTCTCCCATCCACCTCAGTGGTTGTTTCAGATTTTCTCTTCTCGCCTCAAAGCTCCCACAACACTCTTTCCCCTTTCCTCTTAGCATAGTACTTTCCCTTATATTTTATTGAGAAAATATCTTAATAAAAGCTTATTGAATTGAAGTAAGAGGAGTGCATTGCAGAGGTTCACCAAAGATGACAAGGAACAATTATACTCATCAGAAGACATGAAAACTGTTTTATTTTTGTTCTGATTAGTCACATGTCTTTCTCCCACTATGGCTGAAAATTCTTTGCTTCTGTTCTACCATTTCATCTTTGGGATTTAAGATTTATGTATATATTTAGTGGCTTGGGATTTAAGATGTATGTATTAATTTTAGGATTGAAGGATACTAAACATTCTCTTCTGGGCATTATTTACTACTAGCTAGTATTAATATATTAGTGTATGTAAAATGTAGATACACAAAATAGATCAGTTCTGTAATCAGTTGCTTCATCCAAGAATTTCTTGCAATTAAATCCATTGAGTGCCTGCATAGACCTTGGCCTAAAGGGCCCAAGGTCTCCCACTGCATCCTGGGTCATCTCCAGTCATTCTGATGAATATCTGGTCATTGGATTCCGGTGGTTCTGGAGGAGAAGTGAGGCTGGTGCCCTGCACAGCCCTCCCTCACTCAAAACAAAATCAAGTGCAAGTCATGTCATCACTTCTCTGATGGCATGGTCTTCTTTGGCAATGAAGGACAAACACAACAATCGAGAAAACAGAAGCCATTCACTCAAAACTCACTCTTCTTCCCGACTTTCCATCTCCATCTCCAAATGCTTTGACATTCTCCTCTTTTTCTTATTTTATTCTAGTCTCTAATGAATAGGGGACCTTTCCCCTCACCAAAGCCAATCCCTCAACTCTGGATTTTACCCTTTCTAGGCTTTTCTTTCTGAAAAAATCACTTCCACAATCAATCCACTTCCCTCTAAATTCAAATACCTTCCAATCTACCAGCTTCTTCCCTGCTACTTATAGATCTGCTCAGTTCTAATCCTTCCTTAAAAATACATGAGTTGACCTTACCATCCCTTCAAACCAACATCCTGTATCTTCCATCTCCCATACAAACTTCTAGAAAAAAAATGTCTATACTTATTGTCTCCATTTCTTTTCATATACTCCTCAAACCCTTGCAATTTGACCTGATTTCTTTGCTCAGCTGAAACTGTGCTCTCCAAAGATTTTATATTTACAAAATCCAGTGATCTTTTCTCAGTCCTAATCATCTCTTCAACATTTAACATTATTGATGACTCCTTCTTCCTGGGAATCATTTTCTGGGTTTTCATAAGAAAACCTCATTCTTTTCCTACTTTCTCTTGATCTCCCATTGCTATATTTCCATCCATGTCCTGACTCCCTAACTGTGGGTGGGCTTCAACCTATATTCCCAGACTTATTACACATTATTCATATTCAAATTCCAGTCAAGATGGTCAACTTGCAATGCTTCACAGATAACATTTCATTTTTCATCCTTATACCTTTTTATAGATAGTCCAGCATTCCTGTAATTTATTCCCTTCCCACCTTCCCTTCATACACCTCCTACATCAGACTTTCTCTGATCATCCAAGATTATCTCAGGGTGCCATGCAACCATAAAGTTGTCTGTCTTTCTTGCTTATGTAACTTTCTGGATCTAAAATTTTGGATTTGAAGATTATAGATCCAGAGCCAAAAGAGATTCCAGAAGCCATATCATCTAAATCTTTCACATTTTAAATGTGGAAACCAAGGCTCAGAAAGCTTAAATGATTTGCTTTAGAGTTAACAGAACTTATATAATATGTTATACCATAAGTTATGTTCTACATATAATAGAAGTATATAACAGAGCTAAATCTTGGTCCTCTGACTCCAGAGACAATGTTCTTTCTCCTTACTCTCTGTGTGATCTTGGGAAAAATTCCTTAATTTCTCTGAGCCTTAGTTCCCTCATCTATAAAATGAGGGGGTTGGACTAGATGGTTTCTGAGGTTCCTTCCAGCTCTCGAGCTATGATCCTATGATTCATTTTGTGATATTACATCATAGTAATGGATTGGATTTGTTCTGGGGGAAGGGTCCCTAGCCCCCTGGCCCCTCAGCCTCCACCCAAATCATTCCATATTTTCTTTGTACATAACCCATATCCTTTCTCCCACTAGAGTGTTTGCTCCTTGAGGTCAAGGGCTCTTTCACTTTGTCACTGACTATTTAATGTTGACCACAATGCCTATATATAACACATTACAATCAGCCAGTATTCATTAAAAGCAATGTTATATAATATATATTATAATTATAATATATCATATATATCAGTACTATGTATTTCATGTATATAATGTAAATTATTTCATTTAGGCATTGAAACAACTTTGTGTGCCATACACTACAAGTATTCCTTTCCTCATTTTACAGAAGAGGAGCTAGAGGGTCAGAGAGCCATTTGGCTGTTTTTTTATCCACACAGATCATAAGTAACTGAGGCAGAATCCAGTTTTTTCTCAATTCTAAGTCAAATATTCCATCAGCCTCTCCACACTGGCCCATCTTTACATGCATTATCTCGCTCATTTCTCACAGTAACATTGATATGGATGGTTCAAGTATTCCACCAAGAAACAGACTCCAAGAAGTCTTGTCAAGGTTACATGACTAATAAGTAGAGGGGGCCAGAACTTGAAACAGGTCTTCTGTCTCCAAACCAGCACACTTTCTCCTCTCCCATAGGACTTCACTTAAATGATGTGTGCTTTCTATTTAAAGAGGAAATTCCAAACACTTAATTATTCTGTGATTTCTTTCATTCTTTTTTTAAAAAAAATTAAACGTTTTTATTTAACGTTTTGAATTCCAAATTCTCTCCCTCTCTCTCTCTCCTTCCACACCCCAGATAGTGAACAATCAGATGTAAGTTATGCATGTTCAGTTATGTAAAACATTTCCATAGTAGCCATTTTGTGTGTGTCCTTGGTTGCTGAAGACCATACCATCAGAGAAATAATGACATGACTTGCACTTGACTTTGTTTTGAGTGAGGGAGGGCTGTGCAGGCCACCAGCCTCACTTCTCCTCCAGAGCCATCTGAATCCAGTGACCAGATATTCATCAGGATGACTAGAGATGGCCTAGGATGAGGCAGTTGGGGTGAAGTGACTTGACCAAGGTCACACAGCTAGTGCGGGTCAAGTGTCTGAGGTGAGATTTGACTCCTGCACTGGTGCTCTATCCACTGCACCACCTAGCTGCTCCTCAAGCCATTTTGTACAAGAAGACTAGAATAAAAAGAAAGAAAGAAAGTGAAAAAATAGCCTGCTTCATTCTGTATTCAATGCATATCAGTTCTCTCTCGGTGAATAGTATGCTTCTCCATTAGTCCTTTGGGATTGTCTTGGATCACTGTATTGCTGAGAGTAGTTAAGTCATTCACTGTTCTTTATTGGACAATACTGCTGTCACTGCATACAATGTACTTCTGGTTCTGTTCATTTCACTATGCATTAGTTCATGTAAGCCTTTCTAAGTTTTCCTGAAATCATCCTGCTCGTTATTTTGAACAGCACAATAATATTCCATTACAATCATATAGCACAGCTTGTTTGGCCATTCCCCAATTGATGAGCATCCCTTTGGTTTCCTTTTCTTAACCACCACAGAAAGTTGCTATAAATATTTTTGTGTGGATGGGTCGTTTACCCTTTCCTGGACATCTTTGATATCCTTCATTCTTAGGAGGATCTAGTCTAAAAACTGTCTGAGCCTCACCATCATTGTGGTTGCTGTTGGTAATAACAGGATTGTTTTATGTTATTATTCTAGGACCATAAAGATTAGTGTACCTGATCCTACTCGAAGGAGAGGAATGGAAAAATTGGGCAAGAAAATAAGGACACAAACTACATGCTGTCCAAAATCCTCTCATTGGTCAGATACATATCTAGAAAGGAAGATGGTATTTGCTTGTTTACATATTTTATATTTACACTTTTCATTACTACTATTGTAGAAGCCACCTTTAAGAAACCGTGACTTTCCAGAGATTAAATTAACTCCTTGACTTTGGGTCCAAGGAGTCCATGCTTAGATTTCAGAGAGTCTATGAACTTTTTTTTCATATTTTGATAACTGTATTTCAATTTAATTGGGTTTCTTTTTAAACCTGTGTGTTTTATTTTATGTATTCAAAAAGCATTATCCTGAGAAAGGGTCCATAAGTTTCCCCAGATTGACCCAGGGAACCACGACAGAAAAAAGGGTTAAGAACTACTGCCATACACATTTGTCTTTTTTGAATTTAGGGACCTCACAGACTGTGGTCATTCTCATTAAAGCTGGGCTGTGATTAATCATTTGTTTCTAGACCTAGTGATTCAATCCTCGCTCACAAAGAAGGTATTATCCAAAGAATCTGTCTCATTTTTGGTGTCTTGGTATGTCGCTGAGGAACAGCTTGTTCTAAGATGGGTAAACATAATTTATATTCTACTTCATTCTGTCTACAAAGGGCATTAAAAACATGATTAAAAAGGGAGTGTGTAAGAGGTAGAAAGAGACAGAGTCAAGAGACAGAAAAAGACTATGGAGAGGGGGGAGAAGATTCTTTCTACACTCTCTTGGCTGAAAGACTGGCTCATATGGAATATGATTTCTCTTTAAAAAAAGACAAAAATGTAAACTGTGGACTCCTTACTGCTTACATCGGAGGTATACGTGTGTGTGTTCTATCTAAACTAACCATTCATTTGCTAATGTTTGTAAGAGTTTTGTGAACTTTGGGATATATACTCAAGCAATGGTGCCCTTGGAGGTATGATCAAAAAGGGAAGGAATTTAGGGTAAGAGATAATAATTTAGAATCACGTCCATGAAATGTGAGGAAATTATCAAGATTTAAACTGAGTCACATTCTTTTTGATATAGATGATTATGTATGCACAAAGTTCAGAAAGTTCATCTATACCATATAATTTGGATCCAAACATTTTCCCCAGTCTCCATATATTCTACAGCACTTGTCTGTACATCAGAGAAGGAAACAAAATTGAGAATATTTTCAACAAAAGTATTGTTATTCTTAGGGAAAGAATTCTAGGTGATCAGAAGGGCATCTCCTGAAAAAAACAGCTTCCAAGTTTCCTATGTTGTTATTGTTGAGTAGTTTTTCCAGTCATGTTCCTATTTGGGGTTTTCTTGGCAAAGATGCTGAAATGATTTCCCATTTCCTTTTCTAGTTTGTATTACAGATGAAGAAACTGAGACAGAGTTAAGTGACTTGCTCAGGGTCACACAGCTAGTAAGTGTCTGAGGCCAGATTTGAATTCAGAAAGATAAGTCTTCCCGCCTCCAAGCCTGGTACTCTATCCACTGCACCACCTAACTACCTCAGATTTCTTATAGATCCTCTCAAAGGCACTCCTTCATGCTACTGGAATGAAGGACCCTGGGAAGGGACTCTTCCCTTAGACCATATACCATCCATTATTACAATGTAATATCACAGAATGGATCATTGGATAACAGCTCTGAAGCTGGAAGGAACTTCAGAGACCATCTTGTCAAACCCCTTCCTTTTACAAATGAGAAAATTGAGGCTCAGAGAAGTTAAGGGAGTTTTCCCAAGTTCATAGAGATAATAAACAGAAAGAACACTGGCTCTGAAGTCAGAGGACCAAGGTTCAACTCCTGAGTTTTACATTAACTATACTACAACTTGGAGCAAGTCATTTAACCTCCATGGCCTCAGTTTCCTCATTGGTTTGGACTATATGGCTGCTTGGGTCATTTGACTCTGGATCTATAATATTCAGATCCAGAAAGTAACAGAAACAAGGAAGACAGATTGTATAATAACATGGCACCCCTGATAATCTTTTCTAATTTTGTTTTTTTAACTCATCTAATTTTCTCCAAACTTACCTTTCTCTCAGATATCCTGTTGGCTAACAAATGTAAACAAGCACCCAGAAGCACTTCTCACTTGCCACAGCTAGCTGGTGTTGTGAAGAGAGCACTAAGCCTAGTCAGGAAGACCTGAGCTCAAATATGACCTGAGACAGCTATTAGCTGTATGATCCTGGGTAAGTCACTTAACCCTTCTTTGAGTTGGTTTCCTCATCTGTAAAAGGAGATAATAACACCTAACTCCCAAGTTGTTGTGAGGATCAAACTAGATAATATTTGTAAAGCTCTTGGCACGATACCTGGCACATATTAGGTGATGCTATATAACTGCTCGCTATTATTATTCTCATTAATTATGTGCATATAGACTAGATCTTTTGCCTACTCCCTGAAGACTCCTCTACCAAAACTGCCCACCAGATTTTTCCAGGGTCTTGTCGTTAGTGTCTAAAATACTGATATTGCTCTGTTGAAAGGCATTGGAACCCAGAGCTACCACAAATCCAGTGCTTGAAACATGAGTAAAACATATAATCTTCCATCACCCCTAATATTTACTCTTCCCATTCTCCCACAAATCCAGGCACAGCACCCCTACCGTATTACCTCAGAGACTGCCAGGTTCCAACACCAATCACTACTGTCAAGAGAACATCTGTTAAACTCGGAGACAGGAGTGTCAATGAATGGTTGCAGACAGCTGCACTGTCTTCTTTGCACAGCTGTCTGCATTGCCCATCATTTTCAACCCTAACCACTCACCAGATAGGTGTTTGTGGGTTAATTAGTATTAAAGAGTATTTTAGCAAATATAACCATCACAGAATTAGGCTCTAAGTTCCCCCTGATACAGACTAAATTCTGGGAGGTGGGGGAAGACTTTGGAGTGACAAGACATTTTAATCAAAGCTTAATTTTTGAATAATATTCAAGTAGTTTTAAATAGAGACATTCTGCTATTTTCACCAAACCACTATGTAAAGAAAGAGATATATACATCTTATTCATATGTATAAGTTATGGACAGGTACTTTGATGTGCAACACCTCTTAAACTTCTTAAATTTAAATATGGGGTCATGAAAAAATTGACAACATTAAAAGTTTTCTGAATGCACAAAGACCAAAAATTAATTAAAAATCAGACATGAATCTGAGGTGCTTCTGTCGGTGCTTGCCTGTCTTGCATTGGGTAACTTTACCGTAGCCTCAGACCACTCAATGCCAAGGAGTACTGCCTAAATGCGAAAAGGGGTCCAGTAGAGAAAGCTTAAGAAGCCCTGTTATAGAGAACAAATATTACAATTTGCATGGATGAAGGTAATTTCCACACAGGAAATCATGAACTCATGATACATTGTTTTATATATATATATATGTGTGTGTGTGTGTGTGTGTGTGTGTGTGTGTGTGTGTGTGTGTAATGTTTCTAATACATTTTTACTAAAATGTTATGTGTTCTTTTCCTAAGTTTTTCTTCTTTATAGCTCTCAGATGTGACTAGAAGGTACAATAGCTTAAGAACCAGATTTTGGGATCAGGAAGACCTGAGTGCAAATCCTGCCTCAGTCACAGTTTACTAAACCTTAAGTCAATTGACCCTTCTTAGACTCAGTTCCCTCACATGTAAAACAGACATAATAAGACACTTTTTTGAAGTTTAAAGCATCGTATAAATATTAACTGTTATTTCCATCTTTGAGTATTTTATAGGTCCTTGTCTTGAATTTTGTTAGATTCACATTTTAACTACAGAAAGCTTTTTATTGTGTCAGTTGTGTTAAAAAACCAAAGAAAATTTTATCTACTCATGGAATCCTAAAATTTTAGGGTATCATCTAGATGTATTTTCACAAGATTTTTCAAGGAAAAGTACTGAGAGGCAGACTGGAAAGAAACACAAAGACTTTAATCCCAGATTTGCCTCAAGCATTTACTGAGTATATGCTAATAAATATGGAATTAAGGTCATGTCAACACTATTTCAACACAACCAATCAAAATCATGAAGATCTTACCAGTTACTCATAGGGGTTGTTTAAAGGCATCAGGAAGTAGACTGGAGATGGCATGTTTGGAGACTGGCTTGTGAGTGACAGAGGAAGAAACACAGATGGAGAACTAACATTGGTGTGAAGGACTTTATTGACCAAGAAAGGGGTTCATTAACCTATATGAAAAGGAAAAGATGAACTATAATATGGGCTTATATGGAATCAAAGACTGATTCTAGGAGAGTCAGTCTGTTTGCAGGAGCTTGGGGAAAGTGAACGATGAGGGAGATTCAGAGTATTTCTACCAGAAAAACAAATAAAGGGAAGAAGTTAAGAAAAGTCGATAAGACAAGTGGAAGTTGTACAGTCCTGAAGTGAGTACATGAAGAGCCTGGGTCCTCACGTAGGTGCGTATGTATGCATGTGTATATATGTATATATATATATATATATGCATATATATGTACACACATATTTTGGGATGTGCTGTAAATAATAATATGATAACACTATTTATAATTCTATAATAATATTTATTAATAGCCAACATTTACATACCATCTAGCATATACCAAACCCTTTACTATTATTATCTCATCTGATCTTCCCTAAAACCCTGGGAGGTAGGTGTTATTAGCATCCTTATTTTACAAATTGGGAAACTGAGGCAAACCGAGATGAAATAACTTACCCAGAGTCACATAGCTAATAGGTGTCTGAGGGCAAATTTGAACTCAAGTCTCCCTGACTTTAGATCTGGTACTCTATCCCCTGTTCCACTAGCTGCCCCTATGTTAGCATAGAGATCAATGATAAGAGAGTGTTAATCAGATTTATCTCAGATCTCTTATCTAAATAGACTACTTCCTGAACTTTCCTAGTCGGTTTTAGAAAGATGTTGTCCACATGGTATTGGAGGACCTTGAGTATAAGATATCTATATCTATACGTAGCAAGTTTATGACATGTCACAAAAGGTCAACTCATCATCTCCCCTCTAAAAGTCCCCCTTTCCCTGACTTCCCCATTTCCACTGATGGCTTCCTCATCCCCCTGACTTGAAAGCTTAGAATCATCTTTGACTCTTCTTCCTCCCCTTACTCAATCAATCATTTATTAAGTGTTCATTATATGCCAAACACCGTGCTAAAAGCTGGAGCTACAGGTACAAAGAATAAAACAATCCCTTCTCACAATAGGCTTATATTTTAATGGAGGAGATAATAAGCATGCCCTAAAATATAAACATTAAGTTCAACACAAATAGATACAAATATAAATGAATACAAATATATACAAAATTGTTAAATATAAAGTAGCTTGGAAGAGAAAACACTGGTTGCGGGGAGGGGGGGCGAGTAGAGAAACGATTTATTCAGAAGATAATACCTGGTCTGTATTTTAAAGGAAGGCACTCTGTGAGATGGAGGCCAGAAGGGAGTGCATCTCAAGCATGGGAGACCACCAGAACAATGACAGCAAAGGGGAGATGAAATATCATGTGTGAAGAACAGAAAGAAGACCAGTTGGGCATGAATAAAGAGTGGAGGGAGGTGGGGAGTAATGGCCAATAAGGTTAGAAAAATAGGCTACCAAACAGCTGTCAACTCTAGGACTCACCTATGCAATTTAGATGTTTTTCTCCACTCATACAATTACCACCCCTCACCCACCTCCTTTCTTAGACTATTGTAATATATAATCTTTTAACTGGTTTCCCTGCCTCCAATCTCTCCCCTCCAACCCAGCCAAACAAAGCTGCCAAAATAATTTTCCTTATGTATAATATCTGAACATAGCACTCTCCTGCTCAAGAAATTGAAGTGGCTCCCTATTACCTGTTAATAACATTTTCTCCATCCATCAATTATTTGCTGTGAGAACTAGAGCAAGAGCTAAAACCTGAGATTGAGCCTAAGAGAAATGAAAATGGAGCACTCTGAAGAAGAAAAAAGAACGGAGAGAGGGAGTAAAAATAAATTAATTTTGTTTTCAATTAAGTTTTATGAATACTTTTAAAAATATCTTATGATCATAGATTTAGAACTTGGAAGGAACTTCAGAAGCCATCTACTGCAATCCCCTCAATTTAGAGATGAGGAAAATGAAGCCCGGAGAGCCTAAAGAACTTGCCCAAGGCCACATTGTCATTTCTGTGTATGCCCCCTACACACACGCATGCACGCACATGCACATGCACACGCAAACGCACACACGCACACACACACACACACACACACACACACACACACACTAGAATTGAACCTTCCTTTGTAATAAAAACAAGAGAAACAGTTAAGCAAAGACAACTGAGTGACCACATTTTACAATATAGACGACATTCTTCCCTTGTAGTTCCCTAGAACTATGCCTAGAACTGTCATTATCTGTTCCCTGGAATCATGATCATCCTCTCCATCCAATCCTTTTTCCAAGGGACAAATCTGTTTTGAATATTATTCTGTCAATAACAGAAAGCTGCCTGCTTAATCCAACGTGACTTTTTGGGACTCGCTATGGTTCTGGGCAGAGCTAAGGTGCGAATAAGGAGAATTCTTCTCTCCACCCTTCTTCCCATTCCAAACAGCTAGAAGGAATGTCACTTGTAATTATGATATGGCCAAGATGGCTAAGCAGGTCAACTGCTAACATACCTGTAGGATAAAATAACAAGCTCTTCAATTTAGCATATAAGGAACTTTACAGTCTGGCTCCAACCTGCCTTTCCAATCTTATTTCATATCATTTCCCTTCATACTTAAGTTCCCTGATTTTATTCAGCTGTTTCCTACCCCATGCATTCACACTGGCCATCCCCTAGGCCTACAAAACATTCCTTCCTCTTCCTAAAGAAATGTTTCTCTTCCTTCCAAGGACCAGCTCACTTTCTGCCTTCTCCATGAAGTCTACTTTCATACCTTGAGCTGAAATGAGCCCTTTGTCTGTGCCTCTATCACACTCTACCACTCTAATGCTTATTTGTCTTCATGTTTATTATGTATATCCTTAGTAGACTATAAGATTTTTGGGAATATGGATTGTTTAGTTTATCATTGATGTATTCCCAGTGCCTAATAAAGTGCTTTCGAGCATAGAAGTTGTTTAGTATTTGAAATACATCAAAGCAAGGGCAGGATTATAAAGAAAGGACACTTATTTGGACAGTGAAAGATATATGTAAAGTCTTTGCCAAATGATTGCCATTTTAAATTTCTGTTCTTTCTATTTTATCAAGCCACCCGTAGCCTCAACTGGATAATATACCAATGTGAGAAATGAATATTCCTCTCATATTTAGTAACTATTTCATTAGATACAAGGTGTCCCTCTTTCCTACTTCCTTATCTAGAAATCAACCGATGTGGGAAGTCTCTCATAGAGATTTATCCAAGCTGAGATCTAATCAAACAGTAAAAGAAATTCTAAGTTTGGGCTAATGGGTGTATTCCTGTTTATTGTGTTGGCTCAGACAGGCCTGGGAAAAATGCTGATTCTCCCCATCATAAAGAGATGTAATATGGAAATTGATGTCTCTCTGACCAACATTTGAATGACCTAAGTCATGTACTGCAAGATAGCCCACCTCCCATTGTGTTAACAAATCACAGCTGATTGCCATCCCTTGGAAACATCTACTTTTCAAAGGGCATATAAATTGTGACTCCACTGCTAGTAGGGGTCTTTGGTCTAAGAGAGGTGACTAAATGAACATCCTTTTATTAATAATCTACTGGCTTCGTTAATAAAATGATTAAATTCAGAAACTATGTCTCAAACCTTTTTAATCATCACACTAGGATGTAAATAAAAGTTATGGTTGTTAATGGGGGCTCCAATCATTGTCACTAATTTTCTTTTTTTTTTAATTTTTTAATTGATGAAATAAAGCATTTCCATCACATAGTATGGTTTTTAAAAGATGATTGTACATGAAATTGCAAATCAATTATGTACAACTTGCTATTCTTTTAAAATATATAATAAAGTTATAATGTTTCTTTTTTTTCTTTCCCCCACCCTAGAGATGACTACCACTAAACACAAATATGTGTGTGTGTGTGCACATGCATAAAATAATTCTATACATACTTCTATTAATCATTTCTTTCTCTGGATGCAGATAGCATCTTCCTTCATACATCCTTTGCTGTTAATTTGGGTATTTATAATAGTCAAAATGACTTAGCCACTCAAAGTGGTTGTTAAAACACTATTGCTGTTACTGTATATGTTTTCTTGCTTTTACTTATTTGATTCTTCATTATTTCATGCAAGTCTATCCATGTATTTCTAAGATCATTGATCTCATCATTCCTTATAGCACAGTAGTATTTTATCAAAATCATATACCACAACTTGTTTGACTGTCACTATTTTTCAAAATATCTCATTGCAAGCTTTATTTCCCTACATCTGTCACAACCTGGTTTCTGCTCCTTAAAAGGAAGCTACTTGTTTGTGACCAAGATATAAGTTGGGACACAAAGCTTTGGCCATGTTATGAAATTAGGCTTCGAAAGGGGCTCTGTTAGAGGCAGCTAGGTCATGTTCTGCCAACCCTGGAATGAGGAAGACTCATCTTCATGAGTTCAAATCCAGCCTCAGATACTTACTAGCAATGTGACCCTGGGCAAGTCACTTCACCCTGTTTTCCTCAGTTTCCTCATCTGTCAAATGAGCTGGAAAAGGAAATGGCAAACCACTCTACTATCTTTCCCAAGAAAATCCCAAATGGGATCACAAAGAATCTGAAATGAATGAAAATGACTGAAAAATGAAAAGGGGCTTTATCATTGGGTAATTGAAAAATACTAGACTGAAAGAATACAAATCCTGACTCTGCTGTTTGGATAACTCTAGGACCTTGAGTAAATCATTCCTCTTAGCCTA
This sequence comes from Notamacropus eugenii, assembly GCF_028372415.1. Lineage (NCBI taxonomy): Eukaryota > Metazoa > Chordata > Mammalia > Diprotodontia > Macropodidae > Notamacropus > Notamacropus eugenii. The sequence goes on along the minus strand of NC_092878.1, from coordinate 30,822,673 downwards.
GATGATCTCAAAGATTCCTACCAGGTCCAGCTCAAGAAATGATGATTTTAAAGTGTCATTTCAAACATTCCATTTCGCTTCTGAAGTAGCATTGTAATAAAACACTGAACTCAAAAACCTGGATTCAAAATTGCCTCAGATACTTACTAGCTACACAACCCTGAGCGAGTCATTCAAACTCCCTATGTCTCATTGGACTTGATGGTCTCTAATATCCCTTTCAGCACTGAACCTATGATCCTATGGCCCTATCAAAGAATTTCATAAGAAAATATTTCCTGCGAAATCATACAACTATATTCAAATGTTTAAGGTGATGGTCAAATGATCATAGAAGTTTACAACTAGGAGGAAATGTAAGATCATCTGATCCAAATCCCTTATTTTAAAGGGGAGGAAACTAAAACTTAGATGGTTGAAGTGTGTTGTCCAAAAATGTACAATTGCTGGGTGACAGCATTAAAGACAGATCCCAGGTCTCCTTATTCCTATTTTATGGGTACAGTTTGTTTGTCCTTTCCTTCTACCATGAAATAATGATCTTCTGTGGAAATAGTTTTTTTTGGGAACTCCTGACTATATAATTAAGTTCTTTCCATGAAATTAAACATGGACCAATATTCCTAAAGTCTAAAAGGAATTATATGTGTATGGATGCACACTTGCACTGACTGGGAAGGAGTGTGATAACCAGCTCTCAAAGAGAGGGTATCTCTTGGATGTCTTGGCCACAGACACCTTCATTAGGTGGAGGTGATGATCTCCAAAAGAAACATCAAAGTTTTCTAATGTAAATATGGTAATAGGTTCAATGAGGAAGTTATAAGATACATCTAGTTCTATATTCCCTCTTTGTCTGACTTTTCGAGAAACCTCCATGTAATTGTTGAAGGGCGTTGCTTGAATTCTCTTAGCCTAATACTAAAAATAATTCCTTATATTTGTTCAACACATTAAGTTTCTGAAGGAATTTCACATACCTGAACGTTACCTTCATAAAGAAAGGTTGAGATGGCCAAGAGAAGAAGGGATAACAAGGGAATGTGTAGGGTTTGAAGCCCTAATGCCTTTTGAAAACACTTTTTGGAGAAGACAAAGTCACTCTCTAGGAACAGGAGAAGGGTACTATGACTTTTGCATGCATATATGCACATGTACACACACAAACAGACATTTGTTTAAGAATGAAAATTAGTGGATCAACTTAATCCATCATGAAGGAACACTGTGTCAAAGCAGTGTTATTTTGGTTGTTGTGGCTTCTGTGTGAGTGGTTCCCAACCACAGGAGTATCTGGTAGCCATCTGAGAGAAGCTGGATTGGTTAAGAAGATGGGACTGGTTGTGGCAAATGCAGGTAGAGCTAGTACATATTGTTCAGACCTGGAAAAAAATTTTCCAACATAATAATTTTCAAAAAGTATTTATTGGCAGAACATGGTTAGCCTACTGTTAAAAATATGCATAGAGATGCTGAACCTGAGTTTTTATCCCACCCTTTTCCTCTCTCCCACCCTTTTTGCCTGTCCTTACTTCTCATGTTACACCTCCACATTCCACCCCTACTAACTTTGCCCTGTACATCGATGTTTATATACAGACCTTCCCAAACACATATACATGTGTAAATACACACAGACACAAACATATATTTCCATCATAAACTGAAATTGGTGGGACATTGTTACTGTAGTGTTTTGGGACTTTTAAGATGAGAGGTTTGTTTTCCACTGAAAATGGTGCTTTCATATGATTTTGGAAACATTATTAATGTTGATAGCACCACCATCCTTCCAGTCACCCAGAAGCATGGTCATGGCTGAGAGAAATCACCATGCCATATGCTCTGATTCCTTTCAGAGTCCATCACTATGGTAAGCTCTGGGAATTTAATATATATTTCTTCCTAATATATTTCCTTCAAAAATTATATAATTTCCATTTATGGGAAATCAGAAAGACATGATCAGATAGACAATTCTTTTATCTTTAAATTGTCAAATATCTTTTTTTGTTTCATCCTGTCAAAATCACATATTTTGACTAGTTTTAAACTGAGCATATAGCAGACCAGCTTCTCCTTGATCTTTTCCTTTCAGATAAAATCTTGAATTGTCATTAGACTCTTTCTGCAATGTTTTTTCTCCCCAAGCACAACATGCCAGGATTTAGTTTCTCCTTTCCCTAGTCTGTATCAACATCATAAAAGATTTGAAGTTTCACCTTTCAGGTGAATCTTTTCATCTCTTTCTCTTCTTCCAAGCATCACAAAGGAGATAAAGCAATTGTCCTTGAGTTGAAAATCTGTTATTAAAAATAATGATGGAAAAAATGTAAGTTCATTTAGTGGGAAGACTTTGTACCTTTATTCCTCTCTGGGCTCTACTCCTGACTTTTTGAACTTGTTTCTGTACCCTTCCCTAGCATTCTTCTCACCCTGGAAGATTCCTTCACCGCTGTGGCCACTTTCTTTGATGGATCATTTCCTCCTGGAACCTCCATCTTCAAGATATTTCCCAAGCCAACCATATTTACTCTTTCATTCCTCAGTCAGCTCTCCGCTTTTGACTCTCCAAACTTCTTACTCTACTATGCACCACCCCCACACATTTCATGGATATCTTTCCCTTCCTATCATCTTTCAGCCTTCTTTTATGTATTATCTTTTCCCCCATTAGAATAGAAGCTCCTTGAGGGCAAGAACTATCTTTCTATTTGCTTCTATGTGTATTCTCAACACTTAGCACCAAGTTTGGCAGATGATCAGCATTTAATAAATGCTTACTGGCTTGACTTTGTAAGTTGCTTTAGTTTAACTGGGGACAGTGTGCTATAGGCATCTACCTTGAATGAGGATGAAAGTAATCAGGCTTCCTAAGGGGAAAATATCAATTATACCTTAAAACTGTCACAAAATGCATCTCCTTCACCCCCTACCAAAAAATACTTGCCTTATCATTCAAGTGAAAAAGATCAAACTGTAAAGGAAAGCACCAATCATATTTCAGGTCGGAGAGTAACAAATCTATGATTCTGTGCCAAGTGGAGCCCAGCACAGTAACCAATAAGGTATTAGTTTCTAACAGTGTTGTCAATTGAACATTATCTGTTTGTAAAAATAGAAAAAACTTGGCACCAGAATTTCCATACCTCCTTCCTGTTGTCTGCAATTCTCACCTTCCCACTCTCCACCTCCCTACCACCACACCATAAAAAAGTTGCAATACGGTTTGAGTTGGGAATCTTCTGGAAGCATCTTTGGTGCATATAATGCTCAAAACAATGAAAGAATAAATTGGGAGAAGATTGTGTCAGGTAATGTTTATGATTTGCAAAATGTCAGAAGCATTTTTCTAGTTTATTTGTGGCTCTCTCACAGGTCTCCCGTAAATTTAGATACATCACTCACTCAGTTCCTTGGCTATTTTATTGAGAATGACTCCCTCTGCTATGTAAAAACCTCTTCAAAGATCTGCTGAGATTATGTGATTGACTATTTGTGAAGTCATTTTAGTTTCCTGGGTGGTCTGTGTTATCTAAGTATGATTATATGGCTATTGATGTCAGAGAATCCAAACTGGTCTCATCTAAGTAAAAAACTCCCCAGTGTTATCTCAACACATTTAAAGAGGATTCTAAAATATTAATGTCCCATCGAAAAGCCAGAGACATTCTTAAAGACTTGGAAACAAAACCCAAAGTGCAAAAAGTTACTCTCCTAAACTTGAGGAAAAAGCCCAGTAATGATGGCTTGTCTTTGTATTTTCTTTTCTCTGAGCCATAACTAAATGGGGCAGCTGGGGTTTGTCTCAGGGTCCTAAAATCTAGAGCAGAAGTTCTTAACACTTTTGTGTCATGGATCCCTTTGGCAGTCTGGTGAAATCTATGGACAGAAAAAATATTTGTTGCCTACTTTTATAATTAAAGGAAACGAGAAATTTCAGTTAGAGGTTAGTGAAAAACAAAGATGTAATTTTTTTTCCCACCCAAGTTAATAAACTTCCTGAAATCCATGGACTTCATGTTCTTAACATGAATCCCCTGATCTAGGGGATTCTATCAGCACTGTCAAAGGCTGTGCTTTTTCTTCTCATTTTCCATGGCTATACACCCCAGGTGAGCTCTCCCTATCACCTGATCTGCCCACTTTGCTCAATGTGCAGAATTCCTAGTTATGGCTCTGCTCCTTCCTCAGAGGAGTGCAAAGTACTTCATAGATATCTAGTGACAAATGGTAGCATTCACCTCATTTTACAACTGGGGCAGAAATCAGTTAGGGAGATACCTATAGCTATTTAGTAAATAAATGTAGAAAGTGACTGAATGATGAGTTCCCTTGATTTGACCAAACGTTTTGTTCCCTGAGTCAAACAAATGTGCAGTGAAATCATCCCACTTGCCAAGTCAATATCTGTCTTTTTTTTTGATGCTCCTCAGTTTCTAGATTTGTTTTAGCTCCTCTGCCAGAGCTGCAAACCTTATTTATTTATTTTTTCTGGTAAATGTTTGTGGTTTTTGCTAAATGGATCAGTTATATCAACACGTCCTACCACATTATTAGTTTTATCAAATAACAGAAGGTACAGCCTGCCAGCCAGAATGTGTTTGGTGTATGTCTATCCAGTACATCTTGTAACAACCCTTTTCTAATATAGTTTAGATTTTTTCCTTGTAAGTTAACACATTTATCAGCCCATATTTCAAGGCAAATTTTCTAGTGCATAATTTCTGCAGGAGAATTTTCCCTGTTAATGGGATCCATAGACACTAAAATGCTTCATTCCCTATTTCTGTGTGCATGGAAATTGCTGACTGTTGAAAAACAAAATGTTGACTGGATGGAAGAAAGGAAGGAAAACAAGGGAGGGAGGGATGAAGAGTAGGAGGGATAGAGAAAGGAAGCGGGGTGGGGGGAGAAGGAAGCAAATAAGTTTTGTTTTTCTGGGTTTTTTATTAAGCACTTATTACGTGCCAGGCACTAGGCTAAACATTTTATAAATATTATCCCATTTGAGCCTTGTAACAACCCAAGTAGGTGCTACAATAATCTCTATTTTACAAATGAGAAAACTAGAGGCAGACAGAGGTTAAGTGATTTGCCCAGGGTCATACTTGTAATACACGTCTGAGAACAGATTTGAATTCAGGTCTTCCTGACACCAGGCCCAGTAGTGCTTCCTCCTAGTTATTGTATGCCTTGTGCCTCTACATTTATCAGCCTAGTTTTTCTCCATTAATTCCTTGTGATCCTTTTTGGTGGCCATCACTCTGTCTGGGGGCTGTGGAGTTCTCAAACATTTGGGTTTGGCTGGAAGAGCAAATCTGCTGCATCCAACACATTTTCTTTTAATTGCTAAGCCCATGTGTATTTTAGGAGGAAATTTGATCCATATGTTTCTGATTCATCTACATTGAAGTCACCAAAATGTTTTGTAAGAGAGACTGAGATGAGTCTTTTCTTTCCCTTAGAGACAGGAAGTCGAGGTTGTGAGGAGGAAGTTACCCCCAAACCCATCCTGACCTAGGGTTCATTGGTTAAAAAAAAGAAAAAGCCAAACTTTATGAGGTTTGCATGGGACTTCGCTGGTTCCAAAGCATTTTCCTAGCCCATTCCCATTATAACCCAAGTTACCAAGGTCCAAGCTATCTTTTGTGTCTATGGAGCAGCACATGAGAGCAAATCTCTTCTTTTCAGATTGAAGATTCTCTGTAGGAAATGACTTGATTTTGCCTCATGGTTTGTGTAGGGGTAGAGAAAGGTATGTATTGACCACTTTGCCATGGAACAACTCTGGTATCCTGGTATTTCCCTTATAATTGGTGACTCTCCGATGTCATTAGTCCATAGAGAATACAACACGAGAGAACGGTCTTCTAGGGATTGAGACTCTTGCCAGAGAGTGTTTTGTGGGCTTTCTTGACAAGCTTCCTCCACCCACTGTCATTTGCCAATTAGGCCTAGGATTTGAAGAAACTTTAAAGTCAACCAGTGTGTTTATCCATGTGGATCTCAAGGTCCAACAGTTTCATTAGCAGAGAAAAACAATTGGTGAGAGAGAGAATGTCTGTGAGCCTAGAGAAATAATGATGTTTGGGTGCTTTGATTTCTTCAGAGACTTCCCCACCACATTGAATCACTCCCCTTTATCTTTCCAAACCATCTCACCACCCTTCCCTTGTGACCCACCTCTGCATGCTAATGTTCTAAACCAAAAGCAAACTCATCATTCGCTGGCCAGACAAGGTTTTCCAAGATCTCTCTGCTCTAATTACTGAGCTGCTGCTGCCATAGCCTTGAAAACAGTTGAAGATGTGTAATGCTTCCTTCCCGTGTGCAAAACACATGGCTACCAGATATTCCGGTGGTCAGGAGTACAGAGTCACTCAAAAGCCACTGATATAACCATGATGATGGTGCTGCCTTATGCAGTCGTGGTCCTCGTGGTGAGAAATTGGGATGCTGCCCTAGCATGCCGATTCATCCCTTGAACAAACAGGGGGACATGTGTAGAGTTGGCTTCAGGGTGATTATCCCAAGACTCCAAATTCAGAGAATACTCTCCTGCTAGCTATTGGGTAGTTCCCTGTGAGGGGAAAGGAATGTGGTTCTGTTAGCTTGTTCTAAAAGAGACCTGACATTTTCTGGAACATTGAACACATATGAATACACCCAAAGAGTGAGTTAACCCTGTCTAGCAAAAAGGTTTTAGTACTCAAAGCTCATAGAAATTCTGCACAGCCTATGGAATTCAGAATCAGTTTTCCTTAAACTATTTCTCTCATTTCTTTAGGCATGCAAAGGTTCTTGGAGGTTGTTTGAGTTTTCACCCCATGTGGAATCCTTTGTACAAAACTTCTGACAAGTAGCTGAATATCCAGTCTATGCTGAACACTTCTGGTGGCAGCAAACTTACTGCCTCATGTACTTTTCGTTGATTTCTATTTATCCTCTTTCTATTTATTCTGTAGATGACTACATAGGGACCTCTTGCCTCCCCTTTCCATGAGGGAGATCCATGAGGATAGGGATTGATTTACTATTTGCATTTGTATCATCACTGCTGATTTAGTACGTTATCTCTTCAAAGACTTTTCAGGAGGTTAGCATTTAAAAGAACAGAAAAAGTTCTTTTACATAAAGAACAAAATGAGTTCAATCAATTGTTAAATGATATAAGATATTGCTGCATTTTGATAGCTAAAAGGAAAAGAACTCTGGTTTAATAAAAACTGCTAAAATATATGCATGATGAAGCACAGCTTTCAAATGGGATTTGAGCATCCTGGAACATAAAATGAAAGTAGGATAAACATAAAGACGCAAAAAGCCTTTGTAAAAAGATGTATGATGATGAGTCATCCCAAAATTGCCTTGTATTTATTTTTATATACTTTAATGTATACACCCCAAAAGAAAGTAACTTCCCAGAGGACATGGGCTGATTCATTGTGTTCCCCAAGCCTAGCACAGTGCCTGGCACAAAATAGTGTTTAATAAATGCTTGTTGACTGAGTATTTTTGATTTCTTGCTTATCTAGTCTGTTCCATTGATCTACTTTTCCATTTTGTTGTTCAGCCATTTCAGAGTCTTTGCAACCCTATCTGGGGTTTTCTTGGGAAAGATACTGGAGTGGTTTGTCATTTCCTTCTCCAGCTCATTTTACAGATGAGGAAACTGAGGCAAAGAGGATTAAGGGATTTGCCCAGGGTTACACAGCCAGTAAGTGTCAGGTCAGATTTGAACTCATGAAGATGAGCTTTCCTGACTCCGGTCCTAGAATTCTATCCACTGAGTCACCTAGATGCTCTCTGTACCACCTACCTGCCCCTAATAAAAAAATTACATTTTTTAACCAGCTCCAAGTGGTTTTGGTAATTATAGTTTTATACAATGGTTTGAGGTCATGAAGTGCTATTCCCCCACCTTCCCCCCCTTTATTTCCCTTTAGGTCCCAGACATTTTGTTCTTCCAAATTTTAACCTGATTTTGTCTCATTCTGTAGAGTGACCCCTTGGTAATTTGATTGATATAGCATTATGTCTGTAAATTGCTGTAGATAATATCTCTTTAAATTATATTGTCATGGTCCAATTATAAGCAATACATAGCCTTTTAGTTACTTAAGATTTTATTTCTAAGAAGAGTATTTTGCAACTTATTCATATAAGTCTTGAGTGAGGTAGACTGACCACCAGATACTACATACATTTTGTAGTTATTTTGTATATGGTTTCTTTTTCTATCTTTTATCTATCATTTTTTAAATTTTTTATAGGGATGCTGATAAATTTTGTGTATCTATTTTGCATCTCATGGTTTAATTTTTAAAAAACTACTGTTTGCTGATTCTATAAAGTTTTCAAAGGAAACCTTCATGCCATCTGCAAAAATGATAATTTTGTTTCTTCTTTACCAATTATTGAGGTTTTAGTATTATTCTCTTGTGATATTTCTATTGCTGCCATTTTTAGAACTACAGCAAATAACAATGGAAAAGAGTGGCATTGAAATATTTCTTTTAAATACACAAAAGGGAACAGAGGGAGTCATAGATTAGTGCGACATCTTTGAAAATGACATGTTGAATTTATTATATACTTAAAAAGAAAAGCAAATTGTACATAAAAGAGATTTTCAGTGTTGTATACAAAACCTAGCACAGTGCCTGGCATAGAATGGGTGTATAATAAATGCTTGTTGACGGATTGTTTATGATTCTTCTGTTTTCTGTTCTAATAAGGATATAGAAATATTTATTTTATTTAGTGTTTCCTAAATAGAGAATAAAATAAAATTCAAAGGAAGGAGAAGAAATATCAAGTCTCTCCAATCCATCCCACACAAGGCTGTCTGACCATATCATGGTCAATTGGCTCTCTCTACTAGTTCCCTATCAACTTTAAGGTCAAATACAAACTCCTCTTTTTGATATTTCAAGTCTTTCATGATCCAACCTAATTTTCTTATATTATTACGTTACTTTCCTGCACATACTCTTCAGTCTAGTCAAATTGGCCTTGTTATTGTACCTATGTGATTTTAAATACTCCAACCTCATGTCTTTGAACAAACTCTCCCCATGCCTGCAAAGTCCTCTTCCTCACTTCTACCTCTTAGAATTCTTAGTTTACTTCAGCACTCAACTCAAATGTCACTTTTGTAAGGTATCATGTTGCATTTTTATTTCAATGATGTAAAATAATTTTTATTAAGCTTGCCCTTGATTTTTCAGGATTTCTATTTTTGTACTTAATTGGGGATTTTAAATTTGTTCTTTTTCCAGTTTTTCTTTTTACTGCATGTCCAATTCGCTGATCTGTTCTCTCTCTCTCTCTCTCTCTCTCTCTCTCTCTCTCTCTCTCTCTCTCTCTCTCTCTCTCTCTCTCTCTCTCTCTTTCTGTTTTTATTGATTTAAGCATTTAGAGATATAAATTTTCTCCTAAGTATTGCTTTAGTGGCATCTCACACATTTTGGTATGTTGACTCATTGTTGTCATTATATGTAATAAAATTATTGATTGTTTCTATGATTTGCTTTTTTGCCCACTCATTCTTTAGTTTGTTTTAGATTGCTTAGTTCCCAACTAATTTTTAATATTTGCTTCCAAGACCCTTTATTGGATGTAATTTTGATTGCATTATGGTCTGCAAATGGATGCATTTAATATTCTTTTCTGCCTTTGGTTCTGAGGTTTTTATGCCCAAATACATGGTTCATTTTTTGTGAAGATGCCATGTACAGCTGACAAAAAATATTCTCCTTTGTATTCTTATTTATTTTTCTCCAGAGGTGTATCATATCTAACTTTTCTATTCATCTTTTAACTTCTTTCTTATTTATTTTATGGTTGGATTTACCTAGTTCTGAGAGGGTACAATTGAGGTCCCCCCAATATAGTTTTGCTATCTATTTTCTCCTGTAACTCATTTAACTTTTCCTTTAAGAATTTGGATGTTCTCCCATTTGGTGCATATAAATTTAGTATTTCCATCTGTTGTCTATGGTACCTTTTAGTAAAATATAGTTTCCCTGGTTATCTCTTTTAATTGGGTCATTTTTTAATTTTGCTTTTTCTGAGATGGTAATTGCTACCTCTGCCTTTTTTTTTTAACTTTGGCTAAAGAATGACAAAATCTGGTCCAGCCCCTTATTTCAACCCTATGAGTGTCTTTCTGTTTCAAGTATGTAACTTGTAAACAGCATATTGTTGGATCCTGGTTTCTAATCCATTCTACTATACTCTTCTTTTTTATGGGTGAGTTTATCCTACTCACCTTCAGAATTCTGATTAATAGCTGCACATTTCCATCTGTCCTATTTTTTTCTGTTTATTCTTCTCTCTCTCTCTCTCTCTCTCTCTCTCTTATTACCTCTTTTCACCCTTTATACCCTTCTCAAAAGTAAATTTTGCTTCTGACCACTACCTCCTTTTATCTATTCTTCCTTTTATCCTCTTCCCTTTTCTCTTAGCCCCTTTCCCTCCTATTTTCCTGACAGATAGGATACATTTCTATATTCAGTTAAGAATGTTTCTATATTCTTCCCTCTTTGAACTAATTCTGAGAATAAGGTTCAAGTGTTGCCCACTCTCCTCACTTTCCCTTCCACTGTAAGAACTTTCAAGTGTGCCTCTTTTATGTGAGCTAATTTTCCCCATTCTACCTCTCCCTTTCCCCTTCTCCCAAATGCATCCCTCTTTTTCATCCCTTCATTTTTCTGAGATCATCTCAGTATAATTGACTCATGTCCATGTCATCTGTTTTTGCAGTCTCCTAATTGCCATAATAATGAAGTTCTTAGAAGTTACATGTATCATCTTCCCATACTGGAATGTAAACAGTTTAACCTTATTAAGTCTCTTTCATGTTTACTTTTTTATGCTTCCTTAAGTCTTGTGTTAGATATCAAATTTTCTGTTCAGCTTTAGTTTTTTCATTGGAAATGCTTGAAAGTCATCTATTTCATTAAATGACCATTTTCTCCCTAAATCATTATACTTAGTTTCGCTGGGAAGGGGATTCTTGGTTGCAATCCTAGATCAGGGGTAGGGAACCTGCAGCCTCAAGGCCACATGTGGCCCTCTAAGTCCTCAAATGTGGCCCTTTGACTGAATCTAAACTTCACAGAACAAGGACTCTTAATAAAAGGATTTGTTCTGTAAAACTTGGAATCAATCAAAAAAGGCCACACCCGAGGACCTAGAAGGTCACATGTGGCCTCAAGGCTACAGATTCCCCATCCCTGTTCTAGATCCTTTGACTTCCAGAATATCATATTCCAAGCTCTCCAGTTCTTTAACTTGAAAGCAGGTAAATCTTGTGTGATCTTGACTGTGGCTCTTCAATGACCACTTGTAATATTGTCTCCTTGATCTGGGAGCTCTAGAATCTGTCTGCCATATTTCTGGGAATTTTCATTGTGGGATCTCTTCCAAAAGGTAATTGGTGGATCTTTTTATTTTATTTTACCCCTGATTCTAAAATATTGAGGCAGTTTTCCTTTATAATTTCTTGAAATTTGATGTCTAGCTCTTTTTTTTTAATCATGGCTTTCATGTAGTCCAATAATTCTTAAACTATCTCTCCTCACTCTATTTTCTAGGTCAGTTGATTTCCCAATGAGATAATTTCCCCCATTCTCCCTCTCCCTTCTTTCTCTCCTTTGGGTTATCATGTATCAAGAATGTGCTGGTAATAGAAATGTTATTTGTGCTTTATTTTCAAAGACCGATGAATTCATTCTGCAATGTCTTGACTAATACATGAACTGGATTTAAGTGAGGCACAGTTGCACAAAGTAATCAGGCTCATTTTTTCAGAGTCATTGAAATCACAACTACTGGTAATGGCTCTGGATGCAGTGAATGACCTTAGTTTCTTCATTGTCTGACCAACCTCTCAGCAAGTCATAGTGCCTGCTTCAACCACTTTCATAGCCATTGGAATGAATTGTTCTCATCTACCCGTTCCACTAGGGAAATCCTTCACATGCTTGGGGCGGACACTTCCCTAACTCAACGATGGATTTGAGGTCCATGGGTTACCCTCAACCTGGTTTAACCCATCTGCAGAGGCATTATCCTGGGGTGTAGCCACTGCACGTTGTATAGCTTCTTGCAGTCACAGATAAGAGCTAAGTACCAGGTAGACACCAAAGATGGATGAACAGCCCTGAAAAGTGCTTGGCAAGCCCTCACACCACAGTGCTAGTCCTCCTTGAATATCTCATAGGCTCCAGGAGAGCATAATTCCAATAAGAGAAGATAAACATAAAAGGAAGCTGAAGGGAAGATTGGAAGAGATAAAGATATCAAATATCTGGAGATCAGATCTGGAATTCATTCTGGAGATTAATGAACTATTGCTGGACCTTTTTAAAGGCCTTTTAAAGTGGAACTTTTGGGAGAAGCAATCTGAACAGAGGGAGAGATCACAGGGACAGAGAGGCTCTTTGTGTTAATTTCAGATTGAGTCTCCAAGATGAAAATCTAGAGTATGGGAGAGGAGGTTTAGAATGTAACTTTTCCTCTTATCTTCTGTTGCTCCCTATTTACTGGCTTGTTCTCTGACACTTTCAAATATTTATATATCTCTTCTGTCCCCAAAAACTCCTTGGGTTATGATTCTATATTTTTCTTGATTTTCACAGCCAGACTCTAAGGAAAAAGCCATCTATACTTAATGCCTCCATTGACTTTTAAAGCCTTTACAATATGGCATCCAACCCCACCATACTATTGAAATACCACCAAATCCAACAAGCCCTTTTCACTCCTCCTTAATTTCTCTTTATCTTTTGACCCTGTCCATGACTACCTCCTTGTGAGTACTCTCTTCTCCCTTCGTTTCCATGATACTTTTCCTGGTTTTTCTCCTCTTCTTTTCACTTCTGCTCTTGGTCTTTTTTTGCTGTATTGTTAAACAACTCTTGCCCTTATCTGTGAATGTTGCCCAAAAATACATCCCTGGTCTTCCTCTACCTCAATAATCCCATCAGCTTCCTTGAGTTTAATTATCATGTCTATATGACTCCTCAATGTTTTTATTCAACTTTAATCTCCCTCCTATAGTCCAGCTCCACATTTACCAACTGCCTATTAGGCATTTCCATTAGACTATCACATTGGAATCTCAACCTTAACATATCCAAAACAAAATTCATTCTCCTTCCTCCTAAACCCACCCTGCTTCCAAACTTCTTGATTTTTGTTGAGAGAATCACTATTGTCCGGTAAATCCAAATTTGTAACCTCCCAGCCAACATTAATTTTTCCCATTCCTTCCTCCCAAATAACCAATCCATTGTGAAATCTTGTTCATTTCACATGATATAGTATCTCGATTTCATTCCCTCTTTTTTATTCGTATGACTACTGCCTTATTTCAGGCCCACATCAACTCTCATAGTGCTTAAAACACAATACAAATTTAAAAAATGTTTGCTTACTTGATCCACTCCCACCTGAGCTATTGTAATAGTGTGCCTTTTCAGTTTGTCCCCACGTAAACCATTTTTCTCCCAGCTGATAAAATAATCTTGCTAGAGTATAGATCAGACTATGTTTCTTGAACTGAAATTAATTGAAATGTGGACCCATTGGTGACATTAAGATAGTCATGAGAAGAGACCAGTAGTGATGGTTGGCAACACTGCTAAGCAGTTCTAAGGCATTTATTTATCAACCTGACATTAACAATGGGGAGGTCTGCTGACTTCCCAGAGAATGTATCTAAACTATGACAGAGAGCCTCCCAAGATTTGTTAAATCTGACATTTCCAAACACTTCTGGTAATTCATGTGTGGGATCGAACTGTGTTGCTGGAATAAACGTAGACGGCATTGCTGGGGATTACAAAGTCCAGGAGAGGTCTCTGGGAGGGGGGGAATGATTGCATCACTACTGCCATTTGGAGGCGAGGCTAATATGAAAAAGGCCAGTTTGGAAAATGATTAATAAGATGACACCTGTGAACAGAATTTAGATTTCTGGACCACAAATTAAAACATGAATGACGGACATATGGCCAGGGATGAAGTGCAGATGTTGATGACTGACAAAATTATATTTTCCTAGAGTCTTACAAGTCTGATAAAAATGATTTAAATTTCAAAAGAGAATAAAAGGAAGAAAAATGTCTAAGTCTATCAAGTTAGAGACTATGCAAAGTAATAATTACAACACAGGAAAAAATAGTCATTAATTTAAGGAGCCAAATTTTTTAAAAAGAGTCAACAGTATAATTCTACCCAAATTAATATACTTGTTTAGTGCCATACCAATTAAACTATCAGACAATTACTTTCTAGAGCTGGACAAAATAATATCAAAATTCATTTGGAAAAACAAAAGGTCCAGAATATCAAAGGGACTAATGAAAAGAAATGCTTGGGAAGGTGGCCTAGCGCTACCAGACCTCAAACTGTACTATAAAGCAGCAATTATCAAAACCACTTGGTATTGGCTAACAAACAGAGAGGTAGACAAGTGGAATAGACTTGGCACTCAAGATGCAGTAGGCAAGGAATATAGCAACCTTCTGTTTGATAAACCCAAGGACCCCAGCTTCTGGGATAAGAACTCATTGTTTGACAAAAATTGCTGGGAAAACTGGATAACAGTGTGGCGGAAATTAGGCATAGACCCATACCTGACACCGTACACAAGAATAAAGTCCAAATGGGTACATGATTTAGGTATAAAGATTGATACCATGAATAAACTGGAGAAGCAAGGAATAGTGTATTTATCAGATCTATGGAGAAGGGAAGAATTCTTTACTAAAGGAGAGATAGAATGCATTATGAAATGCAAAATGGATAATTTTGATTACATTAAACTGAGAAGTTTTTGCACAACCAAACCCAATGCAACCAAAATCCGGAGGGATGTAGTAAATTGGGAAAGAATTTTTACAGCTAAGCTCGGGGATAAAGGCCTCATTTCTAGAATATATAGAGAACTGATCCAAATGTATAATCATACAAGTCATTCCCCAATTGATGAATGGTCAAAGGATATGAACAGGCAATTTTCAGAGGAAGAGGTTAAGGCTATCTATAATCATAGGAAAAAATGCTCTAAATCACTATTGGTTAGAGAGATGCAAATCAAAACAACTCTGAGGTACCACATCACACCTATAAGATTGGCAAACATGACAGAACAAGAAAATGATAAATGCTGGAGAAGATGTGGGAAAGTTGGAACACTAATTCATTGTTGGTGGAGCTGCGAGCACATCCAACCATTCTGGAGAGCAATTTGGAACTATGCCCAAAGGGCTACAAAAATGTGCATACCCTTTGACCCAGCAATATCGCTACTAGGACTATATCCCCAAGAGATCATAAAAATGGGAAAGGGTCCCACATGTACAAAAATATTTATAGCAGCACTCTATGTAGTTGCCAAAAACTGGAAGTCAAGGGGATGTCCATCAATTGGGGAATGGCTGAATAAATTATGGTATATGAATGTAATGGAGTACTATTGTGCCATAAGAAATGATGAACAAGAAGACTTCAGAGAGGCCTGGAAGGACTTATATGACCTGATGCTGAGTGAAAGGAGCAGAACTAGGAGAACTTTATGCACAGCAACAACCACAGTGTGTGAGAGTTTTTTCTGGTAGACTTTGATTTTTGTAATAACACAAGAACTTCTTACCAAAAAAAAAAAAAAAAAAAAAATCCCAATGGAGGATCTCAAGGCAAAATGCCTGCCACACTGAGAGAGAGAAATATGGAAGTCACTCACATATTGTAGCAGATCATGTTTGTGTATGTGTATGTGTTTGTGTATCATGTTCTGATTTGTTATACGAGTTCTTTCATTTATCTTAGTCTGACTACATAGCATGACTATAGTGAAAATATACTCAATAGGAAAGTATATGTAGAATCTATACAGAATAGTATGCAGTCGTGGGGAGGGAGGGGGGGAGTGGGGGGTAGGTGGGGCGGATAAAATCACAATTGTATGGCAGTGATTGTTAAACATTACAAAAAAAAAAAGAGTGAACAGTATAATCCCTACTTTCAGCTTTCTGTGTGCTGATATACAGAGTATTAGTACTAAATAAAATCAAGTAGAAATTTAAATTTGCAAGGAAGTAAATTTAATCTTATATGTCTCTGTAGTTTGGTGAGATACAACTGATGACTAGATTATGACTCTGGAAAAGTGTTTTTTTTCCAAGAAGAATAAGGAAATATAACTTATAGTAGCTTTGTATATTAAGACATACTCATGATGTAGGTATAAAGATTGATAATATAAACAAATTAGGGGAGCAAGAAATAGTGTATTTCTCAGATTTGTGGAGAATGGAGAAATTTTTGATCAAACAAGAGATAAAGAACATTATGAAGTGCAAAATGCATAATTTTGATTACATTAAATTGAAAAATTTTTGCACAAACAGACCCATTGCAACCAAGATTAGGAGGGAAGCAGAAAACTGGGAAAGAATTTTTGCAACGATGGCTGTTAGCAGTGTTGCGGCTCAGCTCTTGTGCAGTGGCTGTGGCAGTGACAGCTTCGGAGCTCGATACAGTATTACAAGGCATGACTTGTTGAGTCATCAACGGAGAGAGTGATTTACATTTGGAGATGAAGTCTCATACCATTTTGTTGGTACAACCTACCAAGAGGCCAAAAGGCCAAACTTATGCTGATTATGAATCAGTGAATGAATGCATGGAAGGAGTTTGTAAGATGCATGAAGAATATCTAAAGAGAATGAATCCCAACAGTCCCTCTGTCGCATATGACATAAGTCAGTTGTTTGATTTCATTGATGATCTGGCAGATCTTAGTTGCCTTGTGTACTGAGCAGATGCTCAGATGTACCAGCCCTACAACAAAGATTGGATCAAAGAGAAGATCTATGTGCTTCTCCATCAGCAGACCCAACAAGCTGGCAAGCCTTGGGGGGATGTGGGGAGGGCTTGGAAAACAGGTGTGTACAGAATGCTGTAGTGGGAGAGCTGTTATTATAGAAGTCTTGTTTCCATTTTGTTACGATCTAGCCAAGGTCAAACGCATTAGGAGTATTAGAAGATTTTTGTCTTGTTCAATCTGAAGCCCCTGTCCCTCCCCATTTTCTTTTTCTTTTTTAAGAAGTAGCTGAAAATTACTCTTTGGTCAGTTGGCACTTAATTACAGTTCTTCCAGCTGTTATATCTGCTTATAACGTTCACTGTACTTATCCTTCTGTGTAAGGGTTTTCCAGAATTTAGTTATGTCCTCAAAACTCTAAGGCTTAGTAGAGAATACAATAAATGCTCTTTAGTTAATAAAAATAAGAATTTTTGCACCTAGTGTCTGTGATAAAGGCCACATTTCTAAAATATATAGAGAATTAAGTCAAATGTACAAGAATACAAGTCATTACCCAATTGATAAGTGGTCAAAGGATATGAACAGGCAGTTTTCAAGGAAGAAATTAAAGCTATCTATAGCCCCATGAAAAAATGCTCTAAATCACTATTGATTAGAGAAACGCAAATCAAAACAACTCTGAAGTACCACATCATACCTATCAGATTGGCTAACATGACAAAACAGGAAGATGACACATGTTAGAGAAGATGTGGGAGAGTTGGAACACGAATTCATTGCTGGTGGAGCTGTGAGCTGATCCAAAAATTCTGGAGAGCAATTTGGAACTATGCCCAAAGGGATACAAAAATGTGCATACCCTTTGACTCAGCAATAATGCTTCTAGGACTATATCCCCAAGAGACCATAAAAATAGGAAAGGGTCCCACATGTACAAAAATATTTATAGCAGCACTCTTTGTGGTGGCCAAAAACTGGAAATCAAGGGGGTGCCCATCAATTAGGGAATGGCTGAACAAGTTGTGGTATATGAATGTAATGGAATACTATTGTGCTATAAGAAATGACGAACAGGAAGACTTCAGAGAGGCCTGGAAGGACTTCTATGAACTGATGCTGAGTGAAAGGAGCAGAACCAGGAGAACTTCGTACATAGCAGCAACCACAGTATGCGAGGAATTTTTCTGGCAGACTTAGTCCTTCACAGCAATGAAAGGACCTAAAAAATTCCCAATGGACTCTTGAGACAAAACGCCTTCAACATCTAGAGAAAGAAGTATGGAACTGGATCACAGAATGAAGCAAACCATTTTCTTTGTATTATGTTATGTTTTGTTTTGTTTTGGTTTGTTTTGGTTTTTCTTGTGATTTCTCCCATTCATTTTAATTCTTCTATGCAACATGACTAAGGTGAAAATGCGTTGAATAAGAATGTATGTCTAGAATCTATATCAGATTGCACACTTTCTCAGAGAGAAAGAGGGAGGAAAGGAGAGGGGAAGGAGGGGTAAGGAGGGAAAAAAATCTATGATATGTAGAAGTGATTGTAGAACCCTGAAAACAAATAAACTAATTTTTTTTTAAAAAAAAGACGTACATGAGGAAATTCAGGAAAAGAAAGGAAAAGCAGAGTGGAGAACTTTTTGAGTAAAGATAAATGGAGACAAAAATAAAAATTATATTGTCATGTTAGTAGAACTTACCTGGACAGAGAAGGAAATTAATTAGAAATTTGGGGAAATGATCTGCAGCCAGGCATGAAGACATGTTTTAGTACTAATAAAAAATTTTGGTCAAAATCAAATGAGATAAGATGTGTAAAACAATTTGTAAACCTTAAAGCACTTTATAAATGGTAACCATTATGCTTATTATATCTGGTCATCTGCTGGAATTTTGCCAAAATAGAGTAGGAATAATTTGTATGATAACAACTATATTACAGAGAAAAAAAAACACTTTAAAATACTTTAGAATCTGATCATTGCAATGTTATGAGAGGATCAAAGATAAAACATGCCACCCACATCCTACCAGCAAGATGATGGGCAGGCATAAAATGTAGAATGAGACATACATATTTGATTAATGAAAAGTATTAAAAAAAGGTTGTTGGAGCTTTTCTTAAAGTTATTGAAGGAAAAGCGGAGGATCAGTAGCAAACACAAGTAGGACAGCTTTGAAAATAATGTGTTGAGTTTTTTGCATAATTGGAGAGAGAAACAAGCTATTTCATGGTGCATATTCATGGTTCCATGGGTAAACATCATTTTCTGTTCCACTTTATATATGGAAATGCCCATTTTATTTATTGTTTGCTAAGTTCAAAAGAAGAAAATAAATTCATGTACAAGAAGCAAAAAAGGGAACTGTATCCCAGACTTGATTCTGAACAGGGAGAAACTGGTTTTTGACTATAAAAATGATGATAATCTTGAGTAAGACTTTTGTCTTTTGTTTAATATACCCTGACTAGTATGTAGCAGGAGTTTAATAAATGCTCATTGACTGCCCTTATGGAATGCTGTGCATTTTTCCTATCCTTGATTCTCCTCTCTGTACCCATTCTAGTTTTCCAGGGGCTTTTCTGAAATGGAATGAAAGAAGTCACAACTGAAGTCAGCACCACATATATTGTCTGATCAGGGCTGAGTCGAGCAAAGTTGTTTCCTTGATCATTTGAAGGTGAGACGAGGTGCCATAGATATTAACATTTTCTCAATAATGTCAATATAATTTATCTTGTCATTAAAACTTCATTGAAGCACTAATGAAGTCTTAGTGCACTCTAAACCCTTTATGTTGACTCTAGTTCTTCAAAATCATAAACTAAAATGAAAATGTAATAAGGGAAAGGGTAACTTGGTGGCTAAAATGCTCAACTAATGTAGAAAAGACCTGCCATTATGTAGAAAAGTTACATACAGCATAATTTTAATATTATAAAATCTCATTGGCAGTAATGTCAGAGGTTACCTGCTTCAATTCTGAACTAGAATTACACACACACACACACACACACACACACACACACACACACACACACACACACACAAACACCATTCTCACAAAGTGGTTATCCAGACTCTGTTTAAATGTACAGTGATAAACTCATGATGAAGCATGCTATCCACTTCAGAGAAAGAACTCAGACTATCTGACAACAGACTGAAGCATGCTATTTTTCACTTTCTTTCATTCTTTTTAAAAATTTTAATCTGCTTATACAAAATGACTAATATGGAAATGTTTTACTTGATTGCACATGTATAAAGCATATGGCATTGCTCCCTGTCTCATGGAGGGGGAAGGCAAGGGAGGAAGAGAAGGACAGAATTTGGAACTCAAAACTTTAAAAAATGTTAAAAACTGTTTTAACATGTAATTATGGGAAATAAAAAAGATGGCATTGGACATGGAAAGAACCACAAAAACAAACAAACAAACATAGCGATAGAGAACCCAGTACCTTTGGAGGCAACTGGGCCACTTTTGGATAATTTTCACTCTTAAGGAGTTCTTTCTTATGTTAAGAAGATGTGTCTTTATGTCAAAAGTTTCAAGAGAGGATAGTCAACGATGTTGAATGTTGCATGGAGGTCAATGAGAATGAAGTCTAAGAAAAAGCTGTTGGCTTTAGTTATTAGGTCACTGGTGACCTTTTCAGAAGATGTGGGATAGAGAGCAGTGTACTATTATCTAGATGTATTCAGTTGACTTCGTAATGAAATGGATTCAGAATTGAGAATCTCAGAATCTGAGAAATTAATGGATCAATGTCAACTGGAAGGGAAGAATCTAATGCAAGTCCCCAGGGATCTGTCCTTGGTCCTGAGTTGTTCAACTGTTTCTTCAGTGACTTGTATGAAGACAGAGTTGGAATGTTTATGAAATTTTCAGGTGATATGAATCTGGAAAGGATAAGTAATATGTTGGAGGACAATAAAAATTTAAAATTATCTCAATGGTTTAGAATAGTGGGCTAAATCCAGTTAAATTAAAAATTGTGAGGTCTTCATTTAGGTTTTTAAAAAATCAACTGTATATATACAGAATGAGGAAATGTAGCTGCACAACAGTACAGATTTTTTTTTAAAAAAAGGATCTGGAAGGCTGGTCTGGGCTCTGTGGGCTGCGCTTTGCTCAGTGCCCGGTGTGATAGCCCTTTCCTGTCAGCCTTCTAGGCTGCTTTGAACTGGAAAACTCTTTCATTTTGTAGTTTTGTGGCTTCCGCTGCTCTAGAATTTGTTTAGAGTCATTTTTACAGATATTTTATGAACTTTGAGGGGAGAGTTTTTACAGGTCCATCCCTCTATTCCACCATCTTGGTTCCGCCCCTCAACAAGTATTTGTTAAGCACTTATAAATGCCATTCCTACCTCATGGCACCGGAAACTGAACAAAATACTCAAGAGACAATTTGATGGGGTCTTTGCAGAGAAGGCCTACTGCCTCCTTCATTTTCATAATGTTTCTATCAATATATCCTAGGAGTATATTAGCCTTTGGGGCTGCTTTTTCAGCCTGTTAACTCACACTAAACTCCTAGTGCACTTAAAAACAAATTACTAGATCTATTTTACATGAATTATCCAACCATGGCTTTCCTGTCCTCTACCAGTGAAGAGTGTAGTATCATATGATCATAGAATTTAATGCTGAAGGGAACCTTAAAAGTAATTGTCTAATCCCTCATTTGATGAAACAGATGCAGACAGTTTATTTGCCCCAGTTTATAAAAATATTAGTTGACAAAAATGGAATTGGAACTCAGGTGTTCTCACACCAATATTTTTAGTCCAAGTATAGGATTTTTTATTGATCCCTCTTCGACTTAAATATATTAGATTTGTACTTTTCATTGAGACCTTTTGGGACTCTATTTGGATCCAATTGATACTTTTGTATTCCATCATCCCAGATATTGGCTGAATCCAATAAGTATGCCGCATTTGCCTTCATCCAAGTCTCATAAAAATGGTGACCTACACAGGATCAAGTGTAGGTCACTAGACCTACAGCATTCTACTAGAAACTTCCCTCCAAGTTAACATTGACCCATTAATTCCCATTTTTTCCAGTCTTATCATTTACCCACTTTCAAATCTACCTGAGTATAAAGCCCATATCACTATCTATTCCCCCCAAAAAATCATGATAAATTACATCAAAAGCCTTAATTCCAAATATTTTTTGCCTCTGACATTGGTTTACTAGCATATTAATCACGTTAAAAAATGGAATATGGTGAATCTGACATCACTTGCTCTTGATAAACCAACATTGGTTCTTGGTGATCACTTCTCTTTCTTTTCTATGTTCTCATAAATATTCCTTTACTAGTGTGTGCAATAATTTTCCTGGAAATCAAACCCAAGAATTTCATTATTGAAAAAATTATCTCTCTCTTGCATATACTTCCACTGGAGAATTTTAAATCATTTAAATCATTCACTCTGTGTATCCTTTTTTCTGAACTCTTTGTATTCAGCTCTCATAAAAGAGAGTATAACTCATACTGCATTGCATTTTCTCTTATCTTTTCTACCATGAACTTTGAAGCTGAAGGATTTTACTTTATCATCAGCCTTCCTATTTGGTCAAAACTGATGAGAAGGCCAACTCCCATTTTATAGATGATGAATCAGGGAACAGGTCTACCTTGAATGAAATACATACAGAAGTGTTGCCATAAGCTCACCAAGTTACTTTCATCTCTAATGTGTTTGTGCAAATCAGTTTGTAAACTTCTGATGTTTAAACTGAAGGCAAGTTGCACATCTCTTCAGCCATCTGGGCAAGGGGAAACCTTTGCAGCTTGGTATATGAAGTCAATGAACAGCCAAGATACAGATCAAGTGAGTCTACTTACCAAGTGTATTTTTAAAGATCCTTATAAACATGGTCATCTCTAGACCGTCTTACTTATAAAGACAGAGCCAAGTGGAAAGCATCAGCTACTCATCATGAGTAAAATAATATTTATTGGGGTATAACAATGCCCAAGGGCTTGGTGAACTAAACAATCAAAATCACAGTAATAGGTATCAAACTAGAGCCCCAAATACCATTTAAACTACAACGAAAGAGTAAATTTTATGGTCTTGCTTTTTATGACTGAAGACGTATACACTAGCTATCAAAATCACTTTAATTTTCAAGCTCACTCCAGGCCTGAAACAAAATAACCCAAAAGCTCCTATTACCATAATTTAACAGAAAGCAGAGCCATCTTTTCTTTATCTATGACAACACGATGTCATAAATACAGCTGCTTTTCATCCATAATTACATAAACAATAAACATGCTGCCATTCACTAGGGTTTTAATAGTCAATACACGTAAGCAATATTGTGATCTAATGGGCTGCATCTGTTTTCTTTAACCTTCTTCATTTTACTCATCATCCTTGTCCTCGTCAGAAAAATGAGGCACAGACTTCTTTGCCACCACGTTGTCCAGTCCCTGCCTTGCAGATAGGGGTTCACATTCTGAAAAATACATAGTTTAGTGATGTAAAAAAGGATCAGTTATGCATAACACAGGAAAACACATGGAAGCAATGTATTATGATATGCCCTATAAACTGGACCACTTTGTGATGGGCATTACTGAAGGATTCTATTGAGTGAAATATTATTTCAGGGTGCTAACTAGAATTTATGCTTCTAACTTAAACCTGTAGGATAGCTAACAACCAACCTCCCTCCCTCCCTCGCCATAATCTGGCATGCTTTATCTGTGCAAATATGAGTGCTTGAGTGAATAAGCCTTCCAATAACCTAGCTATTGATCCTTATATACAGGAAAATTCTCATGCTATGTTCCTGTGGGTGGTTTTAATTTTTTTTGGTTTATCAAATACTTTACTAGAAAAAAAATAGCTCTGTGAGACTATTAAATGAATGTTCTTCTGAGTCTAACTCCAGGTATGGATAGCAAGAAAAGTGGTCTGAGCCTCCAATCCATGATGCCAGTAAGCCTGTGAGATGCTGGTATGAACTGAAAAAGGTGATCTCATGGGAATGGTGGGAGAGCGGCTGTTCAGCCTGGGCTGAGGTAGAATTCTCCTGACTCAATTTCCCCGCTGACACCTGGCCGACTTTAAGCCTGACTGAATGCAAGTTGGCAATCCACTCCTACCTGGAACTGACATGAAGTTGGGGAGATATTGGTTCCCTGAAATGTTCCTACTCTTAGTGGCAATTTCCTAGAGTCAAAAGGTTTGTGAGTTTAATAGCAGATCTATTCAATTATAGATTGTTGGTAGGAAAACATCCGAGGTTAAGTCTAAAATTAAGCTATTAGGCTTAGGACTTTAGACCAACAACAATAAGTTAGGGTCCTTTCATTCTTAGTAATACTGTGGAGACAATTAGGTCAAGAGCTTGTGAAGTTAGCAACTTAAATATTATTTGTGTCTCAGTTGGTTAATGTTTTAAAAAAATTCTTTTGTGATCTATATTGTAAATGCTTTAAAAAGAAGCATCACCTCACCAAAAGTTGGAATTGTTTTATGTGATATGAACTGTTAAAAATGAAAAATAAAATAAAATTTAAAAAATAGCTCTGAAGATTTATAAGCACACCAGAAGTGAAACTGAAATTCAAAAGCTATTGAAAAGACTTTTTTCATTGCATAAGTGATTTTTTTTCTATTCAAGTACTAAACAGTAGTGAAGTAGAGAGGCATTGTGGGAGTCTCTAGTACTCACACATATCCAGCTGGTCAAATTAAAAAGCTATACACTTTGGGAAAAGCCTGTATATCCAGTGCTGGCCTCTACAGTGTGTAACACTCTTCCCTCTGGTGGCATGTGGAATGAGTCAAAAGTTTGTCCATTGCTGCTCCAACTCACATCTATTTTGTAGCATTTGGAGTTGGAGCAAGCAATTGGAGCCTTGCAGGATAGTCTTTAGCAGGAAGTAAAATTGTTGCAAAAGCTTTTGAAGATATTTGTTTATTGAAGAGTCTTTCCAATGACCCAACAAAAATAAGAAAGGGACTTCGGGATTTTATGATTCCAGAATGATTAGTAATTCAGTTACATGTGAAACAGACTCACTGAGGCAACATTTTGCAGGGGCTTTGTGTCCAGATGGGGCTCCTTGTGGGTCAAAAAACCACATTTCCATTCTCAAAGCTTCATCTGGAGGTGCTATGCTCCCTTAGAGCACTTAACTAAGCATGCTCCCCTGAATACTAGATTGGGGGATCAGTTTTTGCATCTGACAGCTAAATGACTCAATCGTGGGAAGGTTTTCAAGCTCTCCTGCTAACACTGTATCCTTTCTTATTGGGGCTCTACTTCAAAGCAAGTTAAGAAACAGGCTCAGAAGTGAAACCATCCAACCTGGTTGAAATTTGTGGAAATTCCTGTGTGAAGGGTGATATGGGTTTTTTTTTTTAAGTCATTTTCTGGGAAATCTTCTTGCTAGGTGAATTTAAATACTTTTTAGACTAAATAAAGGGGAGTTCTCCAATATTAATTGAATATGTGTAAAGACTGAACAGTAAGACATTTAAGGGTTGACTGAAAAGTGTTTTACAAGTGAAAATCTGAATGTTTGGTTGGCTTTGGATGATCACATAAAGTCTCATCTAAACCATATGCAGCACTTTGGACTAAGATGGAAGTTTAGGGAGATTACCACTGGCAATGGGTTTTTATGTGACATTTGAATGTTTCACCATCTACCCAGACCCAGGAAGTGCCATATTGAGGGGCAAGGGAGGGAAAGGTGGTGAAGGCTGGAAACAGGAAAAATAACAGGAAGGGAAAGAAAAAGAAAAGAGAATTTATTTGAATGTTTTTTAAACCACCCAAATAGTTCCACTGCAATTCAGTACCTCCATTTGTGAGAATTTTTCAGTTCCCTATTAAAACTAGCTTTTATGACCCAGCAAATAGACTAGCAGACATAGGCTGGGAAAGCAGTATCACACTGTAAGAGACAGCATACCACAACGGGTAGTAGCACACAGAGGATTCGAAATGGGGAAGAGCAGGATTCACCAGCTATGTGACCACAAGCAAGTGACTTAATCTCTCACTTTCCTCATCTATATAATGGGGATAATAATAACATCTCCTTCACAGGTCTGCTATGAGGCTCACATAAGATAATGTAGGGAAAGCACTTGGTAAAACCTAGGAGTGCTCTATAAATGTCAACTTTTTTATTATTTTTATGATGTGTGAGCACTGCCACTCTCTCAGATATGCCTCTGTAAGAGCTGCTCAGTCTCCCTGGGATTCAACTTTTTTACCTGTAAAATGAGAATAATAGCTTGTTTCCCTCCAAGACTCACAGGGTTAGCATGAAAGAAGAGATGTGAAAAAAAAAATACTAAAAGTAACTAGCATTTATGTAGCACTTTGAGGTTGCAAAGTGCTGTATATCTTATCTCATTTCAATCTCACAAGAACCCTGTGAGGTAGGAACTATTTGCTATCCCTATTTTACAAGCAAGGAAACTGAGGTGAGGCAACATGCATTTATCAAGCACCTATTATGTGCCGAGAACTTTGGCTGACACTGATTAAGTGACTTTCCCAGGGTCCCATAGCTACTAAGTACCTGAGGCAGGGTTTAAATTTGCCTCACTCTTACTCTCTGGAAACCATAATTGGTCACTATAATTCTTTGAAAACACAAAAGCACTGAAATTCAAAAATATAAATTTTAAATTTGGGGATAGACAGGCAATTGATGGATAATCCTTAATAGTCTGTTCTAACTTAGAAGAACAATCAGTCCATAATTCTGTTTATTATCTAGCACCTTTCTTCTAAAGAAATAAAGGCACTTTCATATCATATTGTCACTGAGCCAAGAAGTAAGGTGGGACAAGAATTTAACCCAATTCACAATTAAAAGGATTGAGACACAGGGAAGTTTGATTCAGCCTAGATCATGCGGTTTATATAGTTAATGGAGCCAGATCTAGCACTCAGGTCTTCATTTTCTTTTCTTTGTCTTTCTTTTGTCTGGAACAAAAATAAGAATTGGATCTCTGCTCTTGATTTTTTTTTTTGTCTGGAAAGCCACAACCTATGCTAAGCTTCTTTGGGAGAAGTGTTGCTTTTAAACTAGTCCAGAATTTCTTCTTTCTGAATCATGAACTTAATGAGATGGTTAAGGTCTCTCAATCAAACTGTGAAGTCCATCTGAATACTGATTATAGGGAAGGCAACTTCTGTTACTCAAGAGGATTGAGACCCAATACTTCTGGCTTGAGGACATGATCTTTGTATGCTCCAGGAGAACAGACAGTACTTGATACCACTGGGTCACATTGACATTCCTGGACATAAATTCTAGGCCTTTTCCATGTGAAGGAAGTTGAGGCTAAAATATAAAGCCTGGCCAAAGTTCCAAAATTTTGGTATCTAGGTTCCCTAAGGATAAGACCTAAGTAGTTACCCACTGACATTCCCTAAGGAAGGACAGAGGGATGGTGGAATAGGGAGTGGACAAAAACTAAGGCTCTTTGCTGAATTTACTGCAGATGTTATTTATGCACCTTGAAGAATAGAGGAAATGGAAATCATGGGCTACTTCTTGGTCAATCTCCATATAATGGCCATTTACTAGCATACTTATAAGGATGTAGGGACCTAGAACTCTGCATGTTCCTCCACGGTCACTACTCCCTCAGGCCCTTTTCCTCCTCCAACTATAAGATTGCAAATGGCAATTCTCAAGTGGCAAAGACTCCTAAACCGGGTAATTTAACTCTGCCAAATAAGGTATTTTTCTATCCTTTCGATACCTTATGAGTCTCTCTTATAAATCCTGCTTTGGGTATATCTGTTCTTTCTCAGACTGAGGCAGAAGCTTGGAGCTTTGTGACATGGAGCTATAGGGATAAATGATGTTTCTGGACAGCCTATATAACTCTAAGGCCAGAAAAAGGAAAACTCATCAGCAGTAAGGAAATAGATTGGAGAATATTATTCAGAACAATTTGCAACTATTATCGTCTAATTCCCTAATCTCTGATAGGGCCAAACTATTTGTTTTTGTTTTTTCTGTGTTAACAGTCTTCATGTGAAAAGCTTGTGCTGTTGTCCTTGGTTTGTTTTTTTTTAAAATTCAACACAAAATAGGTGTTGACTTGGTAACAGCCATATTTTCATCAGATTGGAAGGAGTAAGAGATAAAACTGTAAACTCTAAGGGTGGAGTGTTGGTGGGATAGCAAGGCTTCATATGTTCAACTTGTGAGCATCAGTGCTTAAAAACAATTCAATAAAAGCTCAAGTCCATTCAGTTCCCTTCAAGAAAATGTCGTAATAGTCAAAGAACACCGTAAACAGTTGAGTCCGTGTTGGATGACTAGGGTGAGGAGATAGTGTTGAAATCTCCAAACAGATACATGTGACATGTGGCAAACGAACATAGCTAAGTTAGAAAATTTGGCATAATCTGGCCAGGAAAAGGACAAGAATATGTCTAGGCAAACTGTATGAGGAAATGGCTGAATTTAGCTTCTCTAACAAAATGCTTCTATAAATTATTGTTTGAACCATGGAATTTAGCCCTTGACTTTATTGTATCACTTAGTAAGTGTTTCATATATGTAAGCTGTCTCCTCAACCAGGCTGCATGCAAGCTTAGTACATGGAGACATACAGAAAAACAAATAGTTGGGCCCTATCAAAGGTTTGTGGGCAGAGCTCATTTTAGTGGCTTCTCTGGGATCTCCCACAGTACCTAGCACAAAATTAGGAACAGAGTAAGCACTTAATGAGTTTTCAAAGAATTGAAACTATAGTAGCTATGAGTTTTTAATACTGTAGTCCAAAGTCTCAGCAGCCTATCAGAGAGCTGGGGATGTAGTTTCAAAGCAAGGTCCCTCTTTATGCTGGACCACTCTCCTAATTTTTCATAAATGCTTATGATGAGACTCTAAAGTTGCTTCAGAACAACCTGAGGTCTCAGCATTTGTCAACAACCCTCTTCAGATAACATAACATAGAAAAATAGTCAAGACTGTAAGTTACCCTCCTTCTCTGTCTCTGTCCACCTTTCATCTTTTCGAAAAGAAGCTTCTTGTTCTAGAGAGGGGGAAGGGAGGAGAGAAGAAACAAATGTAGCAGTATGGATCAAATTTGGTGAATGTCTATTTTAAAAGCAATACTCTGTGTTTCCTGTGGACATTTGCATACACATATTTTGGAAACAGAACTAGATGAAAAGAATGTCGTGTCAGAAAGATAAACCACAAGAGAAAAGTTAGTGGTTTTTCAGCTTTTAATAAAGTCCTTTGGAGTGCCCAGGGGCCCACTAGTGTCATCAACAATCACATAAAGAGGAAAATACATTTTAAAATACAAGCACTAGAAACCAATCTAGCACAGATCTAGTACTGCCCCATGAAATGGCTATGGTAGAAACCAGCCATCGAGGGGGCAAGGAGGGGGAGAGGAGGAGAATGGTATCTCACTCCCTTTTAACAAACTGCATAAACTAAATGCTCCAGGGGTGTAGTGTTTGATTATTTGTAACAATTCTCCAAGTAAATAAATTCAACATCATGGCTTCTGCAACCAATCCATCTGTAGTTTTAAGTTAGTGCCCCCAGTAAAGATGCTAAGAAAACCATTTGGTCCATAACATTTTTAATAGAGTGAACCTTTTAAAAACTGCCAAAAAAAAACTTCTTGGCAGAAAGGAAAGCTATGTTGAGAGGAAAAAAGCTCTGTTACCACAGTTTGTATAAGTGTTTCCACATACTGCTATATTTCAAACACACAGTGGAGTCAACTAAGCTCAAGAATATAGGACACATGCTCAACAGATTTTTCTCTCGATTATGATTATAGAAGACAGAAAACTTAACCTGTGAGTGGGACGGGAGAAGGAGAATGGGGGTGTTTGTGCTGGTTGTTGTTTGGGTTAGTTTGGTTTTTTAATGAAGGGAAAATCAAGTATAAATGAGGTGATTGATCTTACTCTAAATAAGCTTCCTTAACTGTGATAAAGGAAGTGCAGCATAAAGTTTTGATGAAGTACCAACTTCTTCCTTTTGAGTTGTTTGAGTACAACAATTTTTTTTTAGAAAATCATAGATGTGGAGACAAAAATGACAAGTGCCAAGAATGAGCTTTGTATTTTTCATGTTCATTAAAATCTCCCTGATTCACAATCCATATCTCTTGCCCAACCTCAACTATGCATGAAGGCTGTGCCAGGGAAGGAAAGTCAAAGAGCCCCTCCATCTGCCAAAGAGGGACGTTTCTGGCTGCAATCACACTTGTCGGCTTTCTTGGGGAACAGCTCAATTTAATACTTGAAGAGAGAAAAGGCAGACATGTAGGTTGTTCCATCTAGGAAAAAGTCGATCACACTCTGGGTCTTTACTTTTGCTGCCTGAAGGTTATCTTTTCCATGGATGTATGTTATTCCCAATTCCCAGAGTGGCACTAGTGTTAACACCACCAGGCAGAATGCCACCTCAACATGAGCACTTTTATTCCTCATTACTCAAAGCAGAGTGGGACTTGTTTGGTCTGTGGCACAATATTAAATTCATTGATCATGAGTGGGTGTGGAACCAACTTGATAGCTGATACAGCAAGATGGGGTACCAATCAAATTTGCTGAATAAATGGCATGGGATGGAAGGAATGGAATGAAATGAAATGGAGCAGGAAAAGATTTATTAGAACAGAAAGGGATTGGATGGAGTGGAATAGGGCTTAACTAAACTCTAATATCATAGAATATGATAAAGTAAAACATATTTTGGTTTTTCTCTTCAGCAGCATTTCCTGAAACTACCTTGTTCCATGAAATTTTTATTACCAAAAACGACAGTCCCTGCTTTGACACTTGTGACCTTGGGCAAGTCATTTAACCTTGGTTTTCTTATCTGTAAGGTAAGGGAGTAGGATCAGATAACCTCTGATGTCCCTCCAAACTCAACAGCTATGGTCCTACCATTCTGATCTTCTATAATTCACTTTGCCTGTTAGTTCTTTCCCAAATATCACTCTCTCATTCATCCCAGGTCATCAGGATATGTTCAGGCTCTGCTTCCATTCTAAGCTTCAAGAGAAACTAAGGTGGACCTAGGCAACCCTTACTTTGAGTGTTTTGTAGGCAATGGAACGGTCAGAGATAGATTGAACAGACAGACAAGAGAAAATGAAAGCTAATAAACAATCCACCTCTCCAGGAGCCAAAGTCCCTCAGGTTAAGCCAGGCTGCTTTCAATGGAGGTGGCAGGTTCCAGACTCTAACAGAGGCTTCCTATCCATCACTGAAGAGCTTAGACATCTAGTGTGCTTCAGCAGAGGTGAATGTGCACAGATGACAAAGAACCCACTTTAGGGGATACTTAACTAGAGCAGGGGTTCTAAACCAAGTTCTTAATTTGTTTATGTCATGGATTCCTTTGTCATTCTGGTGAAACTTTCTCAGAAGAATGTCTTAAATGCAAGAGACACATAGGGTTAAAAAAGGAAAGTGATTATACTGAAACACAGTTATCCAAACTATTTTTAAAATTCAGGGATTCTCAGATTTCAAACCCCTCTACGAGAGGGAATCTCCATCAGCCATGTAATTATGGGATGCTGGAACAGGCAAAAGGCAGTAAGTTTATTTCCACTGAGAGCAAATACCACAGGACATCATGGTGTCTTGCAGTCACTCTCTTAGCTGCCTTATAATGTATTTTTCAGTAAGTGAGCCTTCTAGTTCTGGAAGATTTTCCTTAGGAACACCTTCCTCTAACAGTTCAGAGCACTGCTGTCAAAAGGCATTTAGTTAAATTCTAAACTGAAATGTTAAACCTTCAACATCATCACAAATGATCATTCGGTCTTGACTTGATCAAACATGATCAACTGAGGGATGAGTGATTCAATCTCAAGCTTGGTACCACCTTGCAAAGAGCTACTTTCCCAGGATTAATGATCTGCTAGATTTATCAAATGGAATTGTACACAGTGTGGAGAAACCAAGTGCAGACAGGGTCATGGCAAGGGTATGTCCATTACCAAGAGTTAGGTACAATGGCACGAAAGTCTTAGGTTGGGAGCAACTAAATCCTGGTAGTTTTAAATACTGACTGTATAAATTGAGAGACTAGGGGTTGAGAGACTAGGTTTGGGGGGAAGTCACCCAGCCATTCCATGAACTCAGAAATAACTAAACATAGCTGTAGGTAAGGGAGTAATGGCCATTTGGAGAAGTTAAACCA
This sequence comes from Notamacropus eugenii, assembly GCF_028372415.1. Taxonomy (NCBI): domain Eukaryota; kingdom Metazoa; phylum Chordata; class Mammalia; order Diprotodontia; family Macropodidae; genus Notamacropus; species Notamacropus eugenii. The sequence goes on along the minus strand of NC_092878.1, from coordinate 30,790,610 downwards.
AAGACAGTGCAGTGACTTTATTGGTAACTTATGTTTGCAGCACCACACAAAGGAGACTGTCCCTATCCAACTCATCTATTGTGTTCACCCAGTTGAGTTTGCTTTGTTTACTGAAAATGTTCTAGAGTCATCCAAGGTGCTGATCAAGAATACTGATGCATGCTTAGAAAGGGGAAACACTTGTCTTCCTAGGTCAGAAACTTTTTTCCTGAGAGAGTAACATTGAAGTTCAAGGATACAGAGGGGAAGAAGAGTGAAATTTGCAGGGACCAGTCATTGAGTTCAGGTGTAAGTTACTTAGCATCAGAGTGTATTGGGTGTTCATTTCTTGCAAAACAACTCTTCCCTCTTGTAGGCATGACCACCTCCCAGGAGATATTAGTGAAGCACAAGTAATGAAAAGACATAGGAATGCATTCAGGTTTTAAAGTTCTTTGGTCAATATTTACTGGATGCCTACTATATATTGAACACTGTGGAAAACTACAAAGGAGAATGAATAGTCTGTGCCTTTAATCTAATGGAAGGGACAAGACAGACATTCATGTTTAACTTAGAGATTCAGTGGAGAGTAGTGGACTTAAAAGCAAGCAAAGACCTAAGTTCCAGTCCTGATTTTACACTTACTGATTGGGCATTGACTATTGGCAAAGCACTTAATTTCTCTGAAATTTGGTCTCCTAATCTGTTTTAATGCCTGCCATACTTTCAGAGGGTTGTCATGTGACTCAAATGACATAATATATGCAGTGTTTTGCACATTCTAAACAACTATATAAATAATAATCTTTAATAAAGAACTAAAAATAGTAAGTTATTATAGAAATAATCACAATGTACATATTGGACTTATGATTTCAATTGGTATGAAGAAGTATCAGTGTGGAAACTCCTTCCACTGATTTAACTCATCTCTAACACAGCTGTCTGAGAGAGTTGCCGAGCTCACTGATTGATTGATATGTTAATGGTGTGTGTGTGTGTGTGTGTGTGTGTGTGTGTGTGTGTGTGTGTGTGTGTGTGGAAAGAGAGAGAGAGAAAGAGACAGAGAGAGAGAGATAATGAGAATATGTAGATATGTAGGTTTCAATCATACCTCTGAGACATAAGCAAGTCAATTAATGTATGTGTAGTGTGTGTTGTGTATATATACGTGTGTGTGTGTGTGTGTATGTGTGTATGTATATGTAATATACATTTATATCATTGTCCTTAGTAGGACTGCACAAGAAACAAGAAATTATGCTTTCTTGAGAACTCTAAATCTGTGAAAATACTGACTGGAGATGGTGGGACCCTACTAAAAAAAACATCACACATACTTGTGAATTTCAAGCAAATTAACTCTTAGTACCTACCAGTTACTAATAAGGCAATAAACTAAGGAAAGCTAAGTTTAAACAAATGATCACAGTTGATAAGAAACTTCTAAACATGACCTAAAGTAGTGGATTTACTAATAGTTCTTCCCTCTTATAGGGAATCCAAGTTCTAGTCTTTGGCTCTGATACATACATAGAAAACAAGTGACAGAAACAGATATACTACACATATGTGCTAATTATTCAAGGATGTGAACTACAGGCTGGGTGGTTATTAGAATGACTGAAGATAATCTAGAAAGGCTTTCTGAAAAAGATGAGCCAAATCTAGAAAGAAGGAAAGATGATGTCTTCCATCTCTCCTACTTCCCTACACCCACTAAACTTATTCTCTGCCTTGACTTAGTACTTCCTGCTCCCACCCAGATCATTGGTTCCCTTCTAACTGTTCTAGATTCGCTCTCAACTTCCCAAGGTCAACTACTTCAGTATTGCCCTCTAAAGCACTTGGACTCCTTCCTCCAAACTCAATGGGCCATTGCCTAATCTTTTCCATCCCCAGCCTCTGTTCTTTTCTACTCCTATTCCTGGACCACACAGAAAATGTAAAACTAAGTGAAACCAAACCTTTAAAGAGTAAAGAAACGACTTCCACTTTGATCCAGCCCTTGGTTCTGCTAAGTAATCTTTTTTTATCCCTCTCATATCTCCCTTATATACTCCCCAGTGCCAAGTGAAGACCTATTTTTTTCTTAAGCTACCAATTCTTCTTCCCCACCCTCCATCTCCTTTATTCAATTTTCTTTTTCATTTTCTGTCTTGTTAATTCCTTTGTCAATGTCTTTCCTTTCCTCCCCTTATCTCTATTTCCATTGCCATCACCTTAAACCCTGCTCATTGTATACCTATGATGGCATAGGGCTTTTCTGAAGCTATCCTGGAAGAAAGGGAAGGATTAAAGATGGCGTAGGACCACCACTACTATAGCAGATTGGGGAGATGATCATTTCACCTTTGAGCTTCAATATTCAGATGTGTAAAACAGGTTCTGCCTCACACTGACGGTGGAGCTTCCCATTAGATTGTGAGTTCTTTGAGCATATGCGCAGATAGGAGAAATTATAGTAAAATATCGCAAAAAAATTTTTTAATTACAAAAAAAATTCTTGTATCAATTGATACACCAAGAAAGACATAATCACTGTCTTCAAGAACTTGGACTATCATAAAAAAAGGAAATAAACTTTTTCTGCTTGAACTTAGGTAGCAAAGTTTAGAATTATCGAGACAGATTTTGACTGCATATAAAAGAATACTTCTTAATAATCAGAGCTGTCCACAAATAGAAGAAATGTCCTTGGAAGATTGTATGTTCTTGGTCAAGAGACATCTTCAAGTGAAGCTTTGAAATTCGCATATTGGGAGTGCTATAGAGTAGGCTCTTGGACACAAGACTAAATGTGTCATAGTAGATGACTTATGAGGTCTCTTCCAACTGAGATTCTGTGGTTTGTCTATGATTTTAAAATTGCCTCCTAGCTGACATTAGCTGCCAGACTGATCTTAATAAAGAGCACTTGTATTATATCAGTCTCTTCTTCAAGAGCCTACAATGTTTCTTTGTTTTTCTTTCACATCAAGTCTAAATTCCTTGAATACTGGATTTGGAGTCAGAATCCCTGGTTTCAAATTCAACCTCTGTCATTTGTTAAGTGGGTAACCTTGGGCAAGTCACTTCACATCTCTGGGCTGCAGTTTCCTCATCTGTAAAATTAGGGGATCCAGACTAGATGACTTCAAGATGTATTACAGTTCCAAATAGATATTTCTATGATCCTTTTTAAAGATCTTCCATAATTTAATCCCAACCTACCAATCCAAATTTATTTCCCACCACTCCCAAATACAAATGCTCCATTTTAATTAGCTAATTGCCCTGATTATACTCTTTCCTTTCTGAATTCTCTCCTACCACTTTTTTCCAAATCCTACCTATACTCAAGACACAGCTCACATCCAAGCTAAAGAAGCATTGTAGTATAGTAGAAAGAGCTCTGGACTTGGGAATCACAAGGCATTGGACCATAAAATCCATGGATTTAGAGCTAGAAGAGAATTTAAGAGGCCATTTAGTCCAACTCCCTCCTTTTACAGATGAGGAAATTGAAGTTCAAAGTTAAATGACTCACCCAAAGTCACACAGGTAGTAAGTAGCAGAGTTCAGTTTTGAACACAAGTCCTCATGGAATGCTGACTGAGGGGAACAGTAGGACAATTAAGGAAGGAGAGAAGGAAAAATGCATTTATTAAACATCTAATATTTGCCAGGCACTGTGCTAGGTACTTTATAAACAGCTCATTTGAGCTTACAAGAATCCTGGGAGGTAGGTGCTATTGTTAAATCCATTTTACAGCTGAGGAAACTGAGGCTGGCAGAAGTTAAGTGGCTTGTTCAGAGTCACATAGCTAATAAATGTGCAAGATCACATTTGAATTCAGGTCTTCCATACTCCAGCTCTAGCACTTTATCCACTGCACCATCTAGCTGCCTAAGTGGTAACAAAAGTAGGTGATATGAAATAATTCAGGAAAGGTAGGTTGACTCAAGATTTTAAAGGGCTTTAAATGCTAGGATGAGGAGTTTATAATTCATCTTATAGTCAATGCAGTGTCACCAAGGATTTTGGAGCAGAATTGGCATTGAGGGAAAGGTGTACCTGTGTCTGCAGAAAATTGTTTTTCCCGCTGTGTGAAGAATGAATTGAAGAGAGGTGAGGATGAAATCAATGTTAGGACCAGTTAGGATGCTAATATAATAGTCCAGCTAAGAGATGCTAAGGGTCTGAACTAAGGTAGTGGCTATTTGAGTAAAGAGAAGGAGAAGGATATGAGAGATGATGTAGAGGGAATATTGACAAGTTTGGTGACTGATAAGATTGGTGAAAGACAAGAATAAGTCTAAGATGACACCTGGGTGACTTGGGGAATGACAATGTCCTCAACAGAAACAGAGAAGTTTGGAAACAGGTCAAGAACAAGGATCAAAATGATCAATTCTGTTTTGGAAATCCCGAGTTTGAGATGCCATTAGGAAAGCTAGGTGACATCAAGCAGGCAGCTATCAGGGTCAGAGTGGAATTTAGGCATTAGGGTTAGATACATAAATTTCATTAAGAAACCATCAGCATAAGGCTGATAATTGAAGCAACCAAGAGGAGCAGATGCAATCACTCTCCAGAGTCCTACAATGATGGCAGATAGGGTCCACCTAGTCTCTAATAGAGAGAATGGCAAATGTAATAACATTAAATATAATATAGGTAAATATAAAGCCTTGCAATTGGGTTCATAAAATCAACTTCTAAAATGTAAGATAGAGGAGAGTGTCATCTGCAAATGATCTAGGTAGTTTAATGGACCAAAAGTTCAATGAGTCAAAAATGAGATATAGCAGGCAAGAAAGCTAAGGCAATCCTAGCCTGCATTAAGAGAAGAATAATGACAAGGATGAGGGAAGTAATATTACTATATTCCACTCTGTCTGGCCACATCTGGAGTATTGTGTTCCCTTCTGGGAGTCATATTTTAGGAAGCACTTTGATATGTGGGAAAATATCCACAGGAAGATAACCAGGATGGTGAAGAGTCTTGAGCTCATGTCACATGAAGATTGGTTGGAAGAACTAGGGATGTTTAACCTGGGGAAGAGAAAATGGAAGATAAATATGATCATTGACTTCAAGTATCCAAAGAGTTGTCATGTGGAAGAAGGATTAGAACACTAAGTGCCACAGTGGAGAGAACACTGGACTTGGAATTGGGAAGGATGAATTCCAATCCTTCATTCCTCAGATGTTCATTACCCTTAACGTGCTATAGAAGTGTTAGCTATTTATTATAATTGCTTGTTTTGCTAAACCTCTCCCCGCCCTGAAGGGGGATAGAACTATAAGCAATGAGTACAAATTGCAAGGAGACAAATTTGGCCTTCATGTATCGGGGGAAGAAGCTTGTTAGTTAGCACCATCAAAAAGTGGAATGGACTGCCTAAGGAAGTAATGAGTTTTCCATTATTAGTGGTTTTCAGGCAAAAGCTGTGAGACCACTTCTTGGGTATGTTGTACCAGGAATTTACCTTCAGCTGTGGCTTGTACTAGATGATTTCCGAGATCCCTTCCAACTCTGAGATTCTATGATAATACCATGGAGGAGGAGGTAAAGGTAGAAGGGAGATAGATAGATAGATAGATAGATAGATAGATAGATAGATAGATAGATAGATAGATAGATAGATAGATTTATATATCTCGCATAATGCCTGTTGATCCTCCTGAGTACTGAGATAGGGAGGAGCAGATGCTGAACCAACAATTCTGGTATCAGGAGCAGTCTTCCCACCTCCTAGTAATGGAGGGCTAAGACACTGTCAGTTTTTTTCCCAATGGTTCAAGTGTCATAGGGCAGAGTAAGCTGTGTCTCCACACATGACAACAAGCTTCTGGATGGGAATACATCCAGACTAGAGTCTGAGAGCTGGATCCCTGCCCTCCAGACCCAGTGATGTGGGAACAAACTCCAGGAAAAAATCCTCTAACACCTGCAGTGACAAGAAACTCACTCCCTCAAAAGGAAGCCATCCATATTAGATGAAAGTTATATAACAAAATGTCTGTTTCAAAAACACATTATGCCCACATGTACAAAAATATTTATAGCAGCTCTTTTTGTGGTGGCCAAGAACTGGAAATCGAGGGAATGCCCATCAATTGGGGAATGGCTGAACAAATTGTGGTATATGAATGCAATGGAATACTACTGTGCTATAAGAAATGATGAACAGGGGGACCTCAGAAAAACTTGGAAAGATTTACATGAACTGATGCTGAGTGAAGTGAGCAGAACCAGGAGAACATTATACACAGTAACAGCCACAGTGTGCAAGGACTGTTTCTGATAGACTTAGCCCTTCTCAGCAACACAACGACCTAAAACATCTCCAAAGGACTCTTGATGGAAAATTCCATCCACATCCAGAGAAGGAACGATGGAGCTGGACTTCAGGGTGAAGCAAACCCTTTTCTCTTTTGCTTTGTTTTTTTCTCATAGTTTCTTCTATTAACTATAATTCTTCTGTGCGAAGAAAAAAGTTTAAAAAAACACAGTATGGACTTAATACTTATTGATTTAACTTAATTTTAAGAATATATCCATACTTAAAAAACCTTATTTCCTATTTTCTATGTATTACACCATGGTAAATGACACAAATAACCCAGAACCAGATTCCAGAGAGTAACATGTTTATCCATGCTTAGTCAACAAAATATTCATCTACATTACTTTAAACCCTTACCTACTAATTCTATACAATTGTCAAGAAGCTGCCAGGAAGGATGACATCATCGAGGAATTGTTCAAGGCCCTTCCCTGTCCTAGGCTTTTAATAAATCTGTTCCTAAACAGTCTTCCCCTCCCAAATTTCCTCTCTAATTTAGCTCTACTTTAGCACCTTCAATAAATGAGTCTGGAAAATATAGACACAGGATAGGACAGAAAAGAGAGTGCTGGACTTGGAGTCCGGAAGACCTGCTTTCAAATCTTACCTCTGATATCTACTAGCAGTACAAACCGTAGGCAATCATTTCACCTCTCTGAACCTTAGTTTCCTCAACTGTCAAATGGGAATAATATTAACTGTAGTACCTACTCCACAGGTTTGCTCTGAGGCTCAGCTGAGATGATGTACAGAAAGTACTCTACAAATTTTAAAACATTATATAAGTAGTAACTATGATTGGTAGTAATTAAAGTTGAACTCACCCATTTGCCCAAGCCAGGATAGTCGTGTTCAGGATCAAAAAGGTGTTGATGCAGCTGGAACTCTCGGCTGAACTCTGCAGTGTCAGGGGAGTTTTCCAGACATCCATCATCTACTGCAAACAGCCAGAAGTCTTTGAGAAAAGCCAAGCAACTTATGCATGCCCCCATGGGTAAAGGTAAATAGGAACAAGGCAGGCCACTGAAGGTCAGAATCACATTCCCATCTGCATCCCATGTATCTATTCCTGCTTCCTTTTGACTCACTTTGTGACCTCAGGCAAATCACTTTCCCTCTCTGGGCCTCTTCTCCATCTGGAAACTGAAAATGATGGTGGCTACTTCCCTCTAGTTACTTCAGAGGGATACGGTGAAGTTTGTGCCTAGATTTTTGGAAATACCTTGTGCTCCTTAGAGAAAGGTTCAATATTATCATATTATTTTTTATGTAACATAAAATAGAATAATTGTATTTTAAACACAATGTTAATTTGTTTAATAATGTATATATTTATAATATAATATTCTATATAGTATTTTAAAATAAATGCAGTTTTGCTCCTTAGAGAAAAGTGCGACATCAATTTATTTTACATATAAAATATATTTTATGTAAATACACTAAATTATTTGATAAATAATGTTATATAATAAATATCTTACAGTAAGTACTTAATAAACCTTAGTTAATTCCTATATATTGGGCACAATTGTATTCAGCATGAGGCCAAATGAGACTCTGTCCCAGGGCACTGATAGGAGATAAAGTGTGATTCCTCCCTCCCCTGCTGATGACCCTCAGTAGCTTGATTTACCTCCTAGATCTCTGGAGGCCCAGGACATAACCACATCCACAATCCTCTCCTGACCTCACTTCACTCACCCACCCACAAACTAAATTTGTCTCAGGCGAAGTTTGGGCTAATTATAGTTCTAATATGAGATACGCATTCCTTCGGAGGAGGGGGAGGAGGAAATGCTGTGTATTTTGTATAATCAGTACAGTTCGCATATTTTTAATGTGCTCCTGCATTAATAAACAACATGGACACACACATACACACACACACACACCATAGTCACTGAACAGAGGGGTGTGTGTATGTGTGAGTGTGAGTGTGTGTGTGTGTGTGTGTGTGTGTGTGTGTGTGTGTGAGTGTGTTGGGCTAATGGCTGTTCCAGCATGACTGGTGCTATAGGCTCTGATTTTCTTGTTTGAATTTTCGGTTCAGATCTGTGGTTTCATCTTGGTAGGGCAGTGCCTAACCTGGACATTCCTTCCAAGGATGTAGAATGACATCCTCTGTGGGAGCTGCCTGAGGCACTCAGTGGTTAAGCAACAGGCTTGGGCAGACATTAGTCTAACACACACCCATTCTATATTCAGTGGGTATGGTATATCTGTTTACTAATCTGGGGTCTAAGGCAAGACTTGAACTCAGGTCTTACTAAATCAAAGGTCAACTCTCTAACTAGACCACACTATCATTCAGAAACAGTGTCTTCAAAATCGTTTTTCCTTTTTGTAAATGTTTTATTGATGCCTTTTTAAAACATCACTATCACCCCTCAAGGACTTCCCTCCATGGAACTCTCCCTTGTAACAAATACGTCCAGTCAAATAAATTAACATATTTTCCATGTTATATATTCCTCATTTCACATCTATACTCCATCCCCTCCTTGCTAAGAGGAGGACAAAGTTTCCTTAGCCTCAGCACTCTCCAAAGCCCCTCTGGATCTTACGATTCTCTGGAGATGATTCATTCTGCCTATCTTTTATGTGCCTTAGACAACCAGAAAAGAACATAAGGAGTCTGGGTTGCATGGGAAGCTGAGGGGAGGAGTGAAGACCAGTTTTCAAAAGACTGATGAGACATCAAATAAGTGCTGAAAATGCGCGCCTATTTACAATCAGCCAGGTATGTCCTGTGTCTCGTTTCTTGGAGTATTTCCAAGTCTTTCCAGAAGGCAGTCTGAAACGCACACAAGGCCTCTCCACAGTATGAACCTAATGTGGAAGTCATTAGCATACCAAAAGATCTCTAATGCAGCTCTACTGCGTCTGCTCAGTGTTCAGATCTCCTGACTGGGAACGTTATCTAACCCCTACATCTGCAACCATCAGTATGTCACGCTGGTAGGAATGGAGAAGATTATAGTAAAAATAGGTGCTCAGACACATTTTTTGGATGATAACTTTGTGGAGTGGATTCTAATTCTTTACTGGAAGTGACTTCCTGGGTGATGCTGAAGGGTGGGAGCCCACTGGGGTCATGAGAACGTAGGAGTAGGAGTCAGATAATTGAGATACCAACCACAGAATTTAATATATTATCTCTGTGGCCAGGAAACAACATAGATGAGGATTTCCCTACATTTCCACAATGACGCAGAAAGCAAATTGAGAGAATTAAAGGATAAATTTTCCTTAAATTAAAGACTAAATTTCCAGAATAGTATATTGGATGCATGGAGGTCTAAAAGCTGAGACTTGGGGCTTATACCATAGCCCATACTGACCTCTTCCTTCTCGGACATCCATATTTATGGTCTATACCATACAGTCTAGCACCGAATGATATCAAACAATGAATAAACGTTTATTATGTACCAACTTTAGACCAGGCAATGTGCTACATATGCAAAGACTAACAGGGAACATAAAGCTTACATTCTGTTGATAACACTTTGTATTGTTTTCCTAATTTTTTTTGAGAATGTCCATCAGAACTGTTTCTTGAGAACCGGAGTTGTGTCTTAGTCATTTTTTTTTCCACATGACCGGAACATAAATACTTGCTGACTTGACTTATTTGAATTACTATGACTTCAGTACTTGTGTTCCCCTCTTCCGTTCACAGATCAAAAGTGAATGTGTCACATAACCCTCTTCTAGCAAGGCCTTACACATAGTAACCTTTCAATGATACATGTAGAATTCAACTCATTTATCACGAAAAAATAACATAAAGAAGTATATGATTAAGTCCGAAATGAGAATACAAGGAATAAGAAACTGAGAAATTCAGAAAAAGAGATCTATGTACTATAAATTTAGTTCAAGAAACATTTGTTAAATGCCTTCTATGTGCAGACCACTCTACTAGGTATTAGGGATGCCAAGAAAAAAACTAAACATTTCCTTTATTCAAGGAACTTATATTCCATTGGGGGAAGGACAGAAGGAGGACAAGGAAAAGGAAAGGAAATACAAAGCAATTTCAAGATGCAGAGAGTTCTAACAACTGCAGTGACGGTCAAGAAAGTCCTCACGTAAAAAGTGGCCCTTAAGTTGTGCTTTGTAGCAAGCTAGGGATCCTACAAAGCAGAGGAAGGGAGGGAGAACATTCCAGACATGGCAGACCACCAGAGCAGAGGTACAGAGGTGAAAGCCAGAATGTCATACACCAGGCCAATTTGCCCAGAAAGGAGAGTATTTGAGGGGGAATATTATGAAATAAGCCTAGAAAGGTAGTTGAGAGCCAGACTAAAGTGAGTCTAAATGCCAGACTGAGGATTTGATACTTTGTGAAGCATGTAAAACTTGAGCCGAGCCTTGAAAGATGGGTAGAATTTGGAGACATGGAAGGGATGGGGAGGATTCAAACCCAAAATGTTTCACTCTGAACTCACTCCTTCTAAATACCTGAATAAGGCCCTCTGCTGTGTCTAATCAATCCAGCCAGCTGCCCCTGGGGAATGTTGTTCCTTAAACTTGGTACAGGTCTTTCCTCTCCCTGAATCTAAAATTATACAAGCAAATAATATGTGGCTGAAATGATCTGAGCCATGCAGTGATTCAGGTTTTCCTGCAATCCTATTTTCAAATCTAATTTTTCACTGCGCCGGCAGACCCACATTGCTTTGCCACACGCAATCACTTAGATTCTCGTTAGTTACAGTGACCATGTTTTTTAACAACAACAACAACAAAAACCCAAGACACATGGTCTGATAGAAGATATTCCTTTTGTAAAGTCTTGTTAAAAGTACACTTTCTTTCCTTCCTAGATTTTCCAGGACATATGATTGCTGCACCATCTCAGTACCTTCTCTAGTAGCTCTAGCCCAGAAGGGATTTTCATGAGGCAGCAAAGTCCAAAGTCTACTCCTCAACATCCCCTATGGAATCCCTGAGACTTTTTCCTGATCTCTCTGTCATGCTTGAAATAACACCAAACATCAGTGAAATCAATTATTTCAATAATGAGGAATTTGCACCACCAAGAAACAAGGTTAGCTGTATTCAGGCATGTTGATACCCTATTAGAACCTAACGCTCAGCCTCCCTGCCCAACTCTGGATTCCTTTTCACACAATCCATGAGTTATTGAAAGTACAGATTCGTCCCTGAAAGTGATGAACCCTAGCAGGTAACCAGATTAAACTGGGTTCCAACTCGGTCCATATGTAGACAAAACATTTTATCCTAAATTGAGTTAGAAATAGCAGGTGGTAGCTCTTTGCATGTTACGTTAAAAAGCAGAGAAAAGGAAATGGGGAATTCCATCCTTAGTCACTGAGTGATAGCTTAAAAACAAAGGTCTCCCTTTAAACAGAGCCTGAAAGTAGGGGCAGAGGGGTCCTCAGGCCAGGGCTACCAATCCTATCATTGGTCTATCAGGATGCAAGCCTATTCTGGTAATTAAGAAATTACCATGTCTTAAGAAGAATGACAGTTATGAGGAACATAGTCCAGGACAACTTTAATAGGAAATACTAGTATGCTAGGCCTCTCACTATTATCCATAGAAACAGTGTATGAAGACCTGAGGGGAGAAAGCAGAGAGGGAAAGGAAGGAGTTAAACTGAAATATTTCAAAATATTTTAGCAGGCTTCCATTTCTGATTTTTTTATCAGAACTGTTAAAATGTATTCGAACTGACAGTTGGATTTTTTGCTTAATCTATATTGGGCAAATAAAATCACAGATCTATAAACTGGAGGGGCATCAGAAGCCATCTCATCCAACCCCCTCATTTTATAGAGGAGAAAACCACAGTCCACAGAATTGAAGTGGCTTTACCCAAGGATGTATAAGGCTGAATTTGAACCTAGGTCCTCTGACTCCAAAGCTATGTCTCTTTCCACTCTACCACACTAAATTCAGAGAAGTGCTGTGGTGTAACAGAAAAAATCTTGTTTGTCCTTTGTTCTCAAAGAGGACCAGTAGGAAGAATACCAGAGTCTACAGTCCTACTCTTCTATTTACTATATGATCTTAGATGAGCCTCGTCTCCTATCTATTACATTAGGATAGCAATAATAATAAATATTCAGTGAGATGATGGAATTGAAACCATTTTGTATCTCTGTGGTGCCACATGTACGAATCTGAGCAAGTCACTTTCACTGTTTCAATGTCCTCATCTAGAAATGAAGTCAATTACATGGGCCCTGAGGTCCCTTCCAGCTCTACATAGATCAATCAATCAATAAACATGTATTAAGCACTTACCATGTGTCAGGCATTGTGCCAAGGGCTGGGGTACAAAAAGAGGCAAAAGACAATTCCTGTCCCCAAAAATTTACAGTCTAATAGATCTTAAATTGTTGGCATTTTGCTCCTCCCACCGCCCCCACCTCCTGCAAAGGGAGGGGCTAACTGGATGCTAGGGCTGGTAGTTGCGGGGGGAAAGTAGGAGAAATGAATGGGTGTGGATAATCCTGAGAGTAGATAATCTTGAGTTGTCTGTGTCTTATGTGGGAAAAGGGAAAGATATTTTGGAAGAATTTGGAGGGAGGGGGTGATGAAGATTTCTTTTTAAGTTAAGGAGAATGGGGAGATAATTGAGGGCAGCTAAAAGAGGGACGGCTAGATAGCTCAGTGGACAGAGCACTGGTCCTGGAGTCAGGAAGACCACTTCAAATCTAACTTTAGATACTTCTTAACTGTGTGACCCTGGGCAAGTCACTTAACCTCTGCTTTAATCCATTGGAGAACAAAATGGTAAATCACGTAAGTATGTTTGCCAAGAAAACCTCATGAACAGTCAAGAAGAGTCTGACATGACTGAACAATGGGAGAGGGAGAGTGAGAGAAAATATTGGCAAAATAATTTTATATATCTGGGCCTCATGACTGATATACGTATGCCAAATTAAATTCACTTGGCCTCTTCACTTTCTAACACAGGGCTACCCAGTAGAATTGAACTGTTAGTAATTCTCAATGCTTACCATTAGCACTTTTAAGTTTCAATTGCTTACAATCTCAAATCTATTTCTCCCTGGGAACACATCAGTATGCTTGCCCATTACCTGTTTTTCCAATGGGGCAGGGATTTGGAGGATCTGGATAGCCCTGGTCCTCACTGAAGTCCTTGGGGATGTTGTCACCAGTCAGTTCAGCCACAATGTTAGGGATGTTACCATAAGGACCCAAATGCTGCAGACCTTCATGGGCACCACCTGTAAGGAATACAAAACATCCTCAGATGGATGTAGATAAGGAGCCCAGAAAAATAGACACTTACTTCTCAACAAGACTGTGTTCCCTCTTCAAGGATGTGCTGGAGCCAGTTTAAATAGGCTTTTGAGAGATGAATGTTAAATTATCAGTGTGAATATGTATACTTTGCAAATTGGCAAATATTATTCACAGCTTGATTTATTGTTCTGTAGATAATTTAGACGAAAGTGTTAGAAAATGCGAATAATGTAGATTAAATTGACAAAGATGACAAAAATGACAATAATCAATGCTGGAGAGGCTGTGTAATGACAGGTATACTAACACATTGTTGGTGGAGCTGTGAAATAATACAACCATTTTGGAAAGCAATTTGGAATAATGCAAGTAAAGTGACTACAGTGTCCATGCTCTTTGAACCAAAGACTCCATTATTGGATTTATATGCTAAGGAAGCCATTAATAAGAAGAAAACTCCCCAAAAACACCAAAATATTTACAGCAGCACTTTTTGTGATAGCAAAGAATTGGAAACAAAGTAGATGACCATTCATTGGAGAATTGTAGTAACGAACTATTATTATGCTGTAAGAAATGATAAGTGTGATAAATACATTGAAGCCTGGGAAGATCAACAGGAACTGATACAGAATCAAGAAAACAACATACACAGTAACCACAACAACGTAAATGGAAAAATTGAGTGAATGTAACAAAATTACAAAGATCAAAGAGGACTTGAATAAAAGAGAAGGATACTTGAGATAACTAGGATGATGTACAAAACAGAAGACATCAGTAAAAACTTCTTTTTTAAAACATCCAGATTAAATTTAGTGTATTGTTTGTATGGTTTTTTTTCTGGAGAGACAATTATTAATTAAACTTTTAGCAGCACACTCCTCTCCTGATGCCTTTTGAAAACCAAAACAAGTCCTATTCTCTCAGAAAACTTTTTCTGGACCAGCCCCAACTGATTCTATACCACATCTTCCACAAACTTAGAGATTTTGTGTTGTATTAATAAAATCATTGATTGAGAGGCAAAGGGATCTTTTCTCTGCCTTCTTAAGCAAGAGAAGACAATACAATTTAATCTTGGTCTTGATGACTCAGGTTCATCCTTACAAACCTTACATTGTAAATAGAAAAGGCCTCTAAGAAGCCATACCACCTCTTCCCTTGCTTCCCAATGAGCACACACTTAAAAAACCAAAGGCAAATGAAAGTTGATCTAACCTGAAACACATCAAGAGAAAAAGATCCCAAGAGCCTCCTTCACCCACCTTTTGGATCATTGTTCTCTAGGTAGATAAAATCCTTGGTGCTCCAACTAAATCCCATTTCTCTTTGGCCTACCTTCATAAAAACCATAAATCATCGTTTGTTATTTTCTTCCTCAGGATAAACAATATTATTTAATTTAGTCTTTCCTCATGGGTCTTCATTTCCACAGTCGATTAGTTTAATAGAAAGAGTGCTAGTTTTTCTGTCAAAGACATGAATTCAAAATCTAGCTGGGCTACTCATTACCTGTGTGACCACAGGGAAATCACTTCATTTACCTCAGTTTTCTCTTCTGTAAAATAGGATTGGAATTGTTATTAAGCCCCTTTCAGATGTAATAATCAGGCAGCTAGGTAGATGGAGCATTGGGTCTGGAGTCAGGAAGACCTGAGTTCAAATTTGGCCTCAGATATTAATTGTGTATCCCTAGACAAGTCATTTGACCTCTATCTTCCTCCATTTTCTGAGTTTTAAAATGGGAATAATAATAGCACCTACTTCGCACTGTTGTTGTGAGGATCAAATGAGATAACATTTGTAAAGCCCTTATAATTTCTGAAACATAGTAGGCACCTAAGAAATGCTCCCTCCCCCCTCCCCCCTTTGATCCAAATTAGTGTTGGGATTCATTCCTAGGAGAGATCCAGACAGAGATTCAAGAAGGGAAAAATCACTTGAGACTTCATGGAAAGGACAATGTCAGAACTGGATTTGAAGGAAGTAAAAGCAGGCAGAATGATGTAGTGAAAAGAGTAGGGCATTTGGAATCAGAAGACCTGAGTTTAAATGTCTTTTAAGCTGCCTAGTACTTTTGTTTCTTTGGGCAAGTTACTTACTATCTGTAGGCGCAGGTAGGTGATGCAGTGGATAGAGCACCAGTGCAGGAGTCAGGAGGACCTGAGTTCAAATCTCACCTCAGACACTTGACACTCACCAGCTGTGTGACCTTGGGCAAGTCACTTAACCCCAACTGCCTCATTCTGGGTCATCTCCAGTCATCCTGATGAATATCTAGTTACTGGATTCAGATGGCTCTGGAGGAGAAGTGAGGCTGGTGACCTGCACAGCCCTCCCTCACTCAAAACAAAGTCAAGTGCAAGTCATGTCATTATTTCTCTGATGGCATGGTCTTCTTCGGGAACGAAGGGCAAACCCATTGTATAGCAATAAATATTTTTTCATTGTTTTCTTCACATCCTTAAAATAACTCTATGAGGTAAGCAGAATAGTATCAATCATTATCCTATCTCAATATTTTAAGGAATCAAGATTTTATTTAGTGTAAATACACCCCCCACTGATAATGATCATCTCTCCAACCGTTGGCAAACAGTTTCATAAATTGCTATGGCTAAAAAAAAAAAAGTCATTAGTTGGTGGTCAAATTTTTGTACAACTTTCAATACAATAAGAGATTGGGTCATGAGTATGAACCACCTGGATCATTGAGAGGGCTAAGCCATTTGCCTCTATACTACATGGACCCATCCTGTGATGCTCAGTGGATAAAATGCTGGACCTGGAGTCAGGAAGATCTGAGTTCAAATCCAGCCTTAGATAGACATTTACTAGATATATGACCCTGGGCAAGTCACAGTTTCTCATCTGTATAATGGTAGCAATAACAGTAATAACACCGGCCTCTCAGAGTTGCTGTAAGGAAACATAAGATAATATTTGCAAAATGCTAGGAAATTTTAAGATGCTTGATAAATACTAACGTTTTTTGTTATTGGATCTCTGTTAGGTGGGAAGTTACAACTTCTGTTAATGTGACCGCCTTCCCCTTTCTAATTTAGAGCTTCTAACAGGAACATACAGTATAGAAAGGACACTATTCACAAGTCCATTCATTTTCTAGGGATATGTGAAGCCCTGAGGACTGTGTTTTATGAAAGCCCAAGTAATCTCTATAAGGACACTACCAGCCTATAAAGGAGGAAGTGAAAAAAGGTAGTAATGCTGAGCTCTACTCTCTCTTTATTTTGCAATTCTTCTAGTTATACAGTGTTTTCAGTTTTTGCAAAATGTTTCCACATTTTTGATTTTGACTTACTTCATTGAAAAACAACACATACATTATCAATTTCTTAATCTGTCCAAGGTAGTTTGTCATTGCTGTTCATTCAGTCCTGTCAAGCTCTTCATGTGAACCATACTGTCCATGGGGTTTTCTTGGCAAAAATACTGGAGCGGTTTGCCATTTCCTTCGCCAGTGGATTATGACAAACAGAGATTAAGTGACTTGCCCAGGATCACACAGCTAGAAAGTGTCTGAGGCCAGATTTGAATTCAGATCTTCTGACTCCAGACCCAATACTCTATTATCCACTGAGTCATCTAGTTTCCTCCCAAAGTAGTGCAAAAGAAAAATGTCCTGCCTTCATGAAGCTTTCTCACTAGTAAAGATAAGGAAATATACAAGTAACCATAGCACAGGATATCTAGAGAATCACGATGGAGGACAATGCCTTCAACTTGGTATTAAGAGCAACTTGGGTTTGAGTCTTATCTTGTATGACTCCAGGTGAGTGAAAACATCTCTGATCCTCCTCTTCCTCATCTGTAAAATGGGGATATTACTAGAACCTTCTTCATAGGGCTGTTGTAAAGATCAAATGAAATCATGAGATGATCCCATTAGACAATGAGCTCCTACAGGGTTTGTTTTTGTTCAGTCCTATCCAACTCTTCATGACCCCATGTGGGGTTTTGTTGGCAAAGATACTGGAGTGGTTTGCCTTTCCCTTTACCAGCTCATTTTACAGATGAAGAAACTGAAGCAAACAGAGGTTCAGTGATTTGCCCAGGGCCACACAGCTTGTAAATATCTGAGTTTAGATTTGAACTCAAGAAGATGAGTCTTCCTGACTCCAGTGCTCTATCAGATTATGACAACTAGCTGCCAATCCATGAGGGAGGCACTATCTTTTGCCTCTTTTTATACTCCCAGTGCTTAGCACAGTGCCTGGCAGATAGAAAGTGCTTAAGAAATGTGACTGACTTACTAACTAATGTTCATAGTGTACTTTGTAAAACCATGCTAGTCATTTTATTCATTCAACAAGCACTTATTAAAAGTCTGTGTGGTATCAGTTATGGACATTATTTGTCTATATAACTCAGTGCCTAACACAGCCCTGTGCACATAGTAGGTGCTTAGCAAGTTATTGTTTAATAAATATCATTATTAGAATACAAGAGTGCAACTAAAGATAGAGTACTTTGGGAGTTCAGAAGTGAGAGTGATGACTTCTGACTGGACATCAGGGAAGGCTTCATGGAGTAGATGACATCTGAACTGCGGTTTGAAGTATGGATAGAACTGGATCAAGAGAGTTTGGGGCAGAAGGAGTGGGGTTGGTAGAGAGTCAAGGCAAAAGGAACAACATGAGCACACTAGCAAGAAAACCTGCACCATTCCAAAGAAGTATGTAGGGCTAGTATCCCCGATTTACAGATGAGAAAACTAAGGCCCACAGAGGTTAGATAATTTGCTTGTGATCAGGTAGTGATGCCCAGCACAAGCATAATAGGGCCCTACAAGCATCTTCTTACTTTGTTTTCCACTTCCAAAGAATGGTTAGAGCCCCAGAGTGTCCATTGGTCAAATGAGATCTCCCAAAATGAGAGTGGGCTCAAGAGATCCAGGGGGCTTAGTCTCCTAAAACAATTCTCCTTACAACAACTCACCATGAAGATTCAGAGTGACTGAAGCCAAGTCCTCACTCTCGGGAGGCATTGGCAGAATCCTTCTAGGATGGGACCCTGGCCATTATTCTTGCTACTGTCGTTCATTAATGTCTGAATGCCAGCTCCATGCCAGCAGGTTTGCAGCATCCAGACCCAGCCCCTAGCCTGCAGACTTTCACTCACAATGTGGTAACGCCCTGACAAGCTCACAGCCAGCCCGCCAGTCAAGTCTCATCAATAAACCCTCTCTGCTTTGACACCAAGGCTGCCAGTTGGGCTGGATGACTGGACATCAGCGCTGGACAATAATGAAGAATTGTAGTGGGACAGGCAGGTGCCAAGTAACCAGTCACCCACATCATAAAAAGGGAGTTCCATGAGGGCAGCCTGGCAGAGAGTGGGTGCAAGCTCCTGAATACCAGCCATTCAGCTAAAGGGGAAAAGATCCAACAGTTTTCAGTTATGTTACCCACAAACAGCAGGCACTAAAAATACAGCCCCTTCCTTCATTCTTCCAACCATCCTGGGTATACCATTTCTATTATGGTCTAAAAAGCTCAAGAAATCATATGGGTTATTAAAGCCAGCTCCTTGAGCCCGCACCCACCCATGGCACTTCCCAAATATCCTTGCTAGTGGGCAGAGGGTGCCAGCCTGAGATACCCAAGGGACAGAAAAAAAGGATCTGAATTAAGAGAAAGGAGAAGTCTTATGCTCAAGGAATCCGAGGCAACTTTCATCTTTCAAAAACCCAAAAAGCAATAAATAATCAAAGGAGATATGAGATGGGTGACAGCAATTCCATTCAATTCAATAAACATTTATTAAGGATGTAGCAACACTGTATCTTTACAAAGCCCTCTCATGCTTGCCTTCTTTGCTCTCTTAACAGGGCTCCTTTCCCTAGGATTTGGATTCTGCCTCCTCATGAAAATCCTTATCTACTTTCCATCAGCTGATCAACAAGCATATATTGAATGCAAAGCACTGTGCCTAAAATGTAAATTCAAAGACATTATATTTTAATTATATTTAATTATATTTTACTTGTGTGTATGTGTGTATGTGAAGGGGCAGAGTATCACAAGCACAGAGATAAGTCAATACAAACTATAGAGAAGGTCATCTCAAGAGGGAGAGAACATAGACACCTGGGATGATTTTCCAAGGGCCAAGTATAGGAGGTGACACCTGAATTGTTCTGAACATGACCCATTGCTATATATTACTCCCTCTCTACATACTTTGCATTCTATCAGTCTGGCTGTCTCTTGTTGCTCCTTACTTTCAATATCCTTTCTTGTCTGTATCCATGCCTAAGCGCTGGCTGGGATACATTCCCTCCTCATTGTTGTTGTGTTTGTCCTTTTTTGAAGGAGACAATGACATCAGGGATTGATGACATGACTTGCAGTTGACCTGGATTTGAGTGAGGGAGAAATGTGCAAGGTCACCAACCTCACTTTCTTCTCCTGAGCCATCTGGGTCCAGTGACCAGATATTCATCAAGATGACTGGAGATGGCCCAGAATGCAATGGGAGACCCTGGGGACCCTGGCCCTTTTAGGCTGAGGCCTTTTCAGGTTCACACTTTGAGTGAGGTTATAAGAGCCCTCTTTAAGAAGTGAATCAATGGATGACATCCGTCCTCATAACCCCTGCTTCAAATCCCTGGTTGCTTTTAAGACTCAGTTCAGGCACCACCTTCTGCAAGAGGACTTTCCTAGTGCCCAACTCCATCCCCTTCCACCCCACCTGCTCATGCCTTCCTTTCCTTGTATGTGTTTTCTATGGGTTTTGCAGATGCCTGTCTATATACATGCAGTATCCTCTATTAGAATGTAAACTCCTTAAATGTAGGGACTGTTTTACTGTCTTTACACCCATGGCATGAGTCACAATGCCTGGCACAGAGGAGTCATCAATCAGTTATTTTGCATTTATTAAGCTCCTATTATATTCTAGGCAATATGCTAAGCACTAGGGATTGGTGTGTGTTTGTCCTTCATTGCCGAAGAAGACCATGCCATCACAGAAATGATGATATGACTTGCACTTGACTTTGTTTTGAGTGAGGGAGGGCTGTGCAGGTCTCACTTCTCCTCCAGAGCCATATGGATCCAATGACCAGATATTCATAAGGATGACTGGAGATGACCCAAGATGAGGTAATTGGGGTTAAGTGACTTGCCCAAGGTCACACAGCTAGTGAGTGTCAAGTGCCTGAGGTGAGATTTGAACTCAGGCCCTCCTGACTCCTGCACCACCTCTAGACACTGCACCACCTAGCTGCCCCAAGCACTAGGGATACAAAGAAAGGCAAAAGACAGTCCCTGTTCTCAAGAGCTTACAATCCAATGGACCACAACATGGAAACAAACACTCAAAACTAAGATAGATATAGGAGAAACTGCAGGCTGAAAATTTCATAAATAATTATTGATCTTGACCCCCCCCCCCCCCCAAGAAAAGACATCTCTTCCCATTCTTTTGTGCTGGGGAGGATAGAATGTCAAAATGTCAAATTGAAATAGAAGTAGAACTAAACTGTATGTCAGGATCTCTGCAGGCTGAATATTCACTTAGAAAACCATACAGTAACATTATCTATGTTTCACTCTATTTTTATTTGTTTTGTTAAACATTTCTGAATTACATTTTAATCTGGTTCAGGCTGCACTCCAGCTGCATGAGGCCCACAGGTTCATGTTTGACACCTCTGGCATGGAACATGCTTATAATGTCAGATTTTTCTAAATGCAAAATTAGTTTTGCTGAACTTTTTTCCTCTTCCTCCTCTTTTTCTTTTTAAAAAATTTCTTTGTTAGAAGAGATGACTCTGGGTAGGAGAGGGAGAAGAAGCCTAGGCAAGGTAAAATAAAAAAATATCAATAACCATCTATTTCAAAAAAATAAATGGTGTTGAATGGTCAATTGAAGGAAGATAAAGATTGTAGGAGGTAGTAGTAAGGAAACAGAACCTACGATCCAGGGAAGAGCCAAAGGGGAAAAAAAGTAAGCATGAGAGGGCCTCCTTAGGACATAATATTCTAAGAAACTTCAAACTTGACCTTGAAGTTTATATGGCAGTATCTGATTTGAATACATCCACCCACTCTTTCAAAAACTACAACCACTTCCCAAAGATTCAAATGCTGATAAGACACTTTTCGGATTTTCTGGTCCCTTATGTCTCTTCATTCCTTCTTTAGGATTCTCATTACACATTAGAACCCCAACTGAAGAGAGTGGGGGAAGGAAGAAGGAAAAAGGAAAGAGGGACAGAGAGAGAAGGGGAGGGAGGGAAAGAGAAAGAGGAGAGAGAGAGGGGAGGGAAAGAGAGAGGGAGGAGAGGGAAAGAGAAAGGAAGAAGGGGAAGGAAAGAAGGGAGAGGAAAGAGAGAGAGAAAAGGGAAGGAAGGAAGGAAAGGGGAGAGGAGAAAGAGAGAGGGGGAAGGATGGAGAGGAGGGAGAGAGAAGGAGGAGAAGGAAGAGGAGAAAAAACATAAATTAGTCCTCCTTTATTATGTAGCTTTTCTTAAAAGGTTGAAAAGACTGGTTAGCATGAAGTTTATGATTGTCTATGGAGTTCAAATATGTGCAAATGCTTTCCAAAATTAGCACAAATACCTTATATATCTGTGTAGAAACTAAGCTAATGGGAAGAAAAAATTAGGAAACTCATTTATTGTGTTTTTCTCTATACCCTTATCCTTTTATTATTTTGTTAGTTCGATTTAAAGCTTTCTGACTTGATCTCCAGTAAACACATATTCATATGTCAAAGAAATAATTTTCATTTTTAAGGACTATATTCAATCCGTAAAATCAGAGTGTTGGATTAGGGAATCTCTAAGGGCCTTTATAACTCCAAATCTATGATGCTATGATCCTAAGACATATCCTTTTACAAATAATTACCATATCCCTCCTCATAAGCAGAGCCCTGGTATTGGGTGTTTCCAAGAATTCCTGCATTGTGGCAGCCAAGAGGGGCCTAATATTGTAATGGCACCGAGGTCATCATTTCCATTTCAATTAAAGTTCTCATCTATGATTAGTCCAATTGACTTTGGGGGTCTGATCTAATTTCTTTCTAATTTTAACTGGTTAGGTAAGTGCTGGATAAGTGGTACAGACATTAAGTGCTATTGGGGAAAATAACAAAAGAATTATCTTCAGCATGGAAACCTAACTATATAACTCAGTAGCTAAGTCATAGAGAGCAACCCGAGGTACAAAGATGGATAAGTGATTTGCCCAGAGTCAGTATGAGTGTCAGAATTTGAATGTAGGTCTTCCAGACTCTACACCCAGTTTTCTGTCCATTATGCCATCATACTTCTATAGAATAAGAAACACAAGTGATAATCACAAGAGACAATGAGAATGTAACCCTTCACCTTTAAAGAAACTATCATTGCCCATGCTACACTGGTGGCCAAACAGTGCCTGAATTGTTTAGTGATGATGGCTGGCATCGGATCATCCACATTCTCTTACCCATGACACCATGGCACAAATCGAGTTGATTAGGAGAAAACAGACTACAGATCTACTCTGGGTAGTCTGTATATTCACCATCCCTTAAGGCCAGGAAGCCGAACAAGAGGGCAAATTGCAACATAGCTCTATCAATGACTGACCATTCACAAGGATGCCACCACACATTTTCAACTTTGGTATATATCACTGATCTACTGAGATTCACTGGGGCCATATGGCACTTTAAAGGAGAAATATGAATTGAGGTAAAATGATGGGAAATTGAAAAGGAGAATTTGCTTCTCAGCTGTGGCTTATTAACAAGTATTGCTCTTCATTTCATTCTCTTTTTTTCTGCAATGTTGCCTAAGAAGCCCCAGAAGGAAGAGAGTTCATTCTTATTGGGGGGTCACTGAAGACTTCAGTGAACTCAACTTAATATAAGCATTCTCTGTGGCATGCAAACAATGCAGGCAGTGAGAAAAGAGCATAAATGGATTGTTCTTGCAGCTTTCACATCTCCATATGGTCCCAATTTATGATCATAAGCAGAATTGTTTATTTTTTTAAAAGCTTTTTAGTTCACTTTTAAGGTATTTTGCTGAGGCACAGCCTGCTCTTAAAAGAGAGAAAATGTGTGTTTTTTCCGAAGTGCTGTTTATTTTGGCTGTTTACTCATTTGCAAAAGTTCAAAGGTTATTCTGTGGATTTTACTAATTTTCCTGCAGCAGCCACAAGACCAAGAGGGGGAAAATTTTTTTGCAGGGAGATACTTTCAGGGCTGCCATGAATTTGGTAAGCTTTGCAAAAGCAATTTTGAATAGGTAATTTGTTAAAGTCCCCTCAGTCACTTAATTTAACTTTATTTGCCGTCTGCAATGAGGTGTCAATTTGGCAGTTTGTATGGTGCCCAAAGATGTTTGTACACGGCGGCCAAGGTCTCTCTTTTCGGTGCTTGAACTTTCACAATTCACCTCATTTGATATTTGCTGAAAGACAGATTATCAGGAGGTTAGAGAAGACCTCAGATTCAGTAAGAGTCAACAGTTGCTCAAAAATATTGGGATCTATCAAATTATGACTTGCCCTAAACTGAACAATGTATTTTTCACTCCTCAGCCCCATGTCCTCCCTGAGAATAAATGCTCTTGCATGGCTACTCTGGGATTCCATGGTCAAATGCTCCTTGTAAGTTATTCCTCATGTCTCAGTACTGCAACAACAATAAAATTACCTACCTACTGACTATAGGAAGCAATCCATGTTGATTAACTAGAGAAAAGCAAGCCAAGTGGCAATATTCATTTCACTGACTCCCAGGCAGATTGTTCTCTTTCTGCACTGGGAAACAGGGATCAGAAACTTAGATTAGGGAACTAGGCAACCTGGGTAACATGGGTCAGAGATGTGGATGAGCACATAGAAGGCAGGTCAGACTTGACCCAAGGTCAAGTCACCCAGAAGAACACAACTCAGAGGATAAACAAATAAATGAGAATCAGGTGGACTTTTTTTCGGGATTTGTTGAGTGAATATTCAGGAGACCAAGTAAATGGTTAAGATCCAAAAGAACCACATAAGTTGAAAGGGAAGACAATAGTAGACTGGGTCAGATGCTTGGCAAGAGACTGATAACTCAGTCAGCTCTGGACCTCCAGCTCTAATAATATAGCTGGTTTGGAGAAACTTCTCCTCTTTACCTATCTCTCCTACCATATGTAGCAATAGCCCTAAGGCTAGTAACAATTTCAGATGATTTGAATGATGCTGTCCAACTGACTGAAGAGAAACTCGGGGTGGGGCGGGGGGGACAGAATCAAAGAATGAGGGATTTAAAAGAAGATTTTAAAAATCAGATCTATTATTTCATTGGTAGAGTGAATTTCCAATAAGGAAAAATTTCCCTGCCACTTATGCTGTGTCTTTGAGAGGTGTATGGGGCACTGAAAAGTTAAGTGTTTCACACAAGGTTCCACAGTCAGGAGATGTCAGAGGCAGCATGGGAACCCAGGTCTTCCTGATTCTGGGTCCAGTTTACTTCCAATATGTCCTACTGCCTCTTTTAAAAGAGAGCATTCAGGAGAAATTTAAGTTGCTTTGCCAACTCCTGGACCAAATAAGGAATGTTCCACTGGATGGGAAACTTCCCTTCAGGTATCTAAAGGAGAAAATACATAGAAATCTGTAGTCATCATACCTGAACCTCTTCTTAGATGACATGACTTCTCTTGGAGACAAGAGAGTGGCATGGTCCTGCTCTCTGGGAAACTTTTGTGAGAACAGGGTGAGTAGCCACAAGAAAGGGAAGTCCATAATTTGGTCCTGTTACCATTCAGCAGGGATGCAAAGAAAAGCTGCACTTCCTACCAGGCAGGAAGACCCTACAGGCATTCCCCTTTGCAGACATCTGAGGATAGAAAAAAAAATTTGCTCTAGGAAAAATCTTGGCATTGCCATTGAGTGCTGCCTGATACCACTTGCTGGGAGTTGCCTACATCTGACTACAAGAAAAGCTATTTTAGAGATCAATGTCTAAAATTTTACAATGCCCTTGGGAATGACTGGAGGTTCTTGTTGGGAGCCCATGGCCTAAGAGTCACACACCAGAGGTGTTTCGGACAGCTGGTTTGTTCATTCAAGGGGGGCTTCATCTTCCAAGAACTCTACTGGGAATTCTACTTTTTTTTTCTTCCACCTTTCAATAAAACTTTCCTTTTTTAACTTTGTGAACTATATGCTTGTCAAGGGAGTTGGTGTTAGCACACTGGGCAGCATCAGTAATTTTCCAGATTGGTGTGTGTGTGTGTGTGTGTGTGTGTGTGTGTGTGTGTGTGTGTGTGTGTGTGTGTGTGTGTGTGTGTGCGTGCGAGTGTGTGTGCGTGCGAGTGTGTGTGCGTGTGTGTGTGTGAGAGAGAGAGAGAGAGAGAGAGAGAGAGAGAGAGAGAGAGAGAGAGAGAGAGAGAGAGAGAGAGAGATTACCCAAAGTGACCCTGAGTTCTTTTTTGCTGTGAGAGCCCTCTGATACAAGAGTTACAATGTGATTCCTATCTATCCAGGAATGAGTCCCAACGTAGCTCTGCTGAACCTGATGTGGGGGAGTACTTAATTGGCAGTACCTAACTAAAGTAAAGTGTTGTGTGCATTCATCTTTCATTGTTGAAGAGGACCACGCCATCAGAGAAACGATGACATGACTTGCACTTGACTTTGTTTTGAGTGAGGGAGGGCTGTGCAGGTCACCAGCCTCACTTCTCCAAAGCCATCTGGATCCAGTGACCAGATATTCATCAGGATGACTGGAGATGACCCAGAACGAGGCAGTTGGGGTTAAGTGACTTGCCCAAGGTCACACAGCTAAGTGAGTGTCAAGTGTCTGAGGTAAGATTTGAACTCAGGTCCTCCTGACTCCTGCACTGGTGCTCTAGACACTGCACCATCTAGTTCCCTCAAAGTAAAGTATTATGATCTGCAAGAATGAGTAAGGTCTGATAAGCAGATCATAACTACTGTGGGGCATTAGAAGAACAAAGATACCAGGAATGGTAACTCAGATTAGAAGAACTATGGAGAGACTTGTCCATTCTGTTTGATGGTTGAGGACCCTGATCCTACCTCCTGAGGCTTTAGAGTCAGAAGACTTGGATTCAAATCCTACTCCTGATATTTGCTACCTGTATGACTTAGGGCAAGTCACAACCTCCCTTGGCCTTAGGTTCCTTGAGTATAAGGACGGAACTGGTCTAGAATGCCTCTGATGATCTCTCCTACATCTATGACCTTGGGATTCCTGTGGATGCCCTGGGATGGGGAACATTCTCTCCAAAGGAAAAAAAAAGAGGCACAAAGTTGGCACTTTTCTCATTTAACAAGAGAATATGTCAGGAAGTAACAGAAAGGTAAATGAACCCAGGTAATCAACAAATTGAGAATCACATGTGGTCCAAACTACACATAAACAAAGAATCTCCTCTCTAACATTCCCACAACTAATCACCCAAAGTCTGCTTTTAAAATCTCTAGAAAAGAAGAACCCATTTTTTTATCCACTTCTGAATAACCCTGATTGTATAAGAAAGTTATTCCTTATGTTGAGCCAAAATTTGCCTCTCTTACACTGGTTAATTATTGCTACCAGTTCTGCCTATGAAAGCCAAAGGGAACATTCTAATCCCCTTTCCATTTGATTTCCCTTCAAATACTTCAAGACTGACTGCTCTCCTCCAGGCTAAACATGCTAAATTCCTTCCACTAATGCTTGCTCGGCATCATCTCTATACTGTAGAGCTGCAATGACCCTCCATCATACCATCTGCTCCCCTGGATCTACTGAATGATAAATGAGAGCTGGCAATGCTTCAGGTAACTGTTTAGATAGACTGCCTGGGACTAATCACAACTCAGAATGGCTAAATAAACTTATTGAGTTTTCTATGCAACATTCACTTTGGGCAGGCTAACAGGTAGTACAGCTTTTTAAGACTGGTAAGTGTTTCACATTTTGTAACTTTTTTTTACAGGATCCTACATGATCCAATCATTATATATTGTTAAGTACAGAAGAAAGTGATATTTTAAAGCTTCAGATAAATAGATATCTATATGTAGATGTATATCTAGATGTACATATATTTTGGGTGTATGTGTTGGGAGGGAAGGGAAGGAGGAAGGGATTAAGAGGGGAGAGGAAAAGGAGGAGAAGGAGAGAGGGAGAGAGACAGACAAGGATGACAGGATTTTTTAAAAAGGGGATTAGTGTTAGCACAGCAAAAAAAAATAGTGCAACTGAGCTAGAGGGGAGAAAAGTCAGCAACTGCAATTCAATATCCTTGAAGGATACACTAAGCCCTTATCAAAACTAGAGTTTCTTGAAACCAGTACACAGGAGCAAGAAGCAGCAAAATTTGCATTGTTGGTGTTTGAAAGATGACTATCACCGTACAGTATTTCCCATGCCAAACATTGCAGTGCTTTTAGGAAGAAGAAAGGAGTAGGTGGGGGCATTAGGAGGAGTATGGGATTGGATATCCCTGAGTGTTTTGTCTTTTGTGTCTTTGGGAATATTTCTTCCGTATGTTCCCCTGGAGGGGTCTTCTTATGTGCTGAACTATGAAGACAAGCTATCTCAGGGTTTGTGCACAGGGAACACCAAAAGGGCTTGCTACAATGGATCTGTGTCACCAAATCAGGAAAGACTGTCTCAGTGCCTTCTGAACTCCCTCCTCTTTAGGGAGTTTTGAGATCCTGACAATGAGGACAATGAGGAAACAATGATGATTAGCATGCAATTAGTACTTACTTTTATGGAGAATTTAAACAATATATTTAATGGGTCATACAAGACATCAAGAGGGAAACATGAAAATTTTAATTAAAACCATGCTCTAAATATCCTGTTGCTCTTCTACATATTTGTTTATTTCTCCCTAGGATTGATTTGTTAAGAGCTTTGGAATTACCAGGGGGAAAGCTTTTGGGGATGTTTGAAACCCATGATTCAAAACAGGGAGAGACACTTGGGTGATGGAACTGGCTATGACATCAGAGGTAACTCAGTCACTCTTCATGCCATTTGCTTAAAGTCATTGGCTCTGCCCTTTATGGAGATGCTGAGAAACTTTCCGAGGTTTTTAATTCCCCCTTATCCTTTAAGCTTTTTACAAGACTCGTTCTGAGTGAGGGTAAAACTGATACTAAAAATAAATTTATTTTCTCATGGTAGTAAGGATCCCCAACCTCTTTCCTGCCAAATGGAAGGGAGATTTTGATGACAGACAAGCCAAAATGGTTCTACTAAGAGACTGACAAGTTCATAGTTCTCAGGTTATTTCTCTTCCACAAGAGTTCAATAAAATTAAATATACCTATAAAGACAAAAGGAAAAAAAGGAATGAATCTAATTCTTTAACACAAAATGTTCAGTCTAGCATTTTAGAGGCTTCCAGAGACTCCCAACTACCTTTCTAGTTTTATTTTATATTGCTTTCTTTCATGAATTCTCCATTACAGTCAAACTGGCCTTCTACCTGGTCCTGGTATATAACATTCCATCTCCTGCCTCCTTCTCTTTGCACAGATGGCCCCTGTTAAGGGGTCTCTGAACTTGTCTTTTTGAGTTGCCATATTTTCCAGAAATACTGAACCCAGAACATGCAGGAGGCTCTGAATGTGTCAAGCCTGAAGCTTCCCCTGAGCTTACGTAATTTGTTGTTGCACCCCAAACTGGACTCCTTGTGTCCTTGAGAGTCAAGACAGGCGCCAGCCAGTCTGTGCCAGGCTGGGATAATGCTTGTGCAGCTGGGGTCCTTTACAGATAAACAGATCCTCCTATCTTCATAGTCTAGCAGTTCCCAAGGGAAAAGACTGAGGTTTTTTGCCCACCTTGCTCCTCCTCATGGGGAGTGGTTTTGTCTTTTTCCACCTTTGCTGTTCTCCCTTTCATGTCATTCTCTTTCCTGGTGTCCCCTCCTCCCTTTGTCCTGTTTTTGTAAAAATGTAAACTTCTGTAAAGACTGGGAACCCTATGGGTTACACATGCATGTTCATTTTCTTTTCACGTTGTCTTGTGACAGCGATTGCCTGTTGACACCTTCCATGTTTGGAATGTACTCTCTCCTCGCCTGTGCCTCTTGGAATTCCTAACTTCCTTCAAAATATCACAGAAATAATATCTCCCATTTAAGGCCTTTCCTCAACCATCCAGTTGTTAACTAGATGTGATGGCACAATGTACAAAATGCTGAACTGAACTTTGAAACAGGAAGACCTGAGTTCCAATCCTGCCCTAGATACTCGATACCTATGTAGCTCTGATTCAGCTTTCCCCTCTCTTCCACTTCCTCAGTTTTCTCATTTGTAAAATTGCACCTAGTGATTGCACCCACCACACAAAGCTGTTATAAAGATCAAATGAGGAAATACATATTTAAAGAGCTATGCAAACCTGAAAGTAAAAAAAAAAACAAACCAACCCCAAGCTCTGTTAGAGCTCCTTCCTTCCTGAAATTAGTTTGCACAAGCTTTTAAATACTTAGTATCTGTGTGTGTATGTCATATTCTTCCAAAAAAAAATGAAGGCTCTCGGGATCAGGACTACATTTGTATACTCAGTACCTATTAGGCACTTAATAGACATCTGCTGAATTGAACTGGAGTGGCATTGAATAAGGTCACATTTATAAATACTGTTACATAAGAAAGCTGATAATGATCCACCAAAATAAAAATTACTGTATACAGATTTGTTGTTGTTGTAGATAGCTAGATATAATAAATAAAATACATAAGCATACACACACACGTGTGTGTGTGATATATCTATCCAAAACATTTCAGTAGAACTAGGGCATGTATTTGGAGAGAGAGTGATTGTTTGAATTGAAGGCAAGTACTTCATTGGTGGCCCAATATACCGGTACTTTCTTTCAATTCAGGGGTTTGAGATTGAGAGACCATTCATACAATAACTTTCTTTATATTTGCAGTTTTCAGATGGTTTGACATACACTGTCTCAATGAATCATCATGATAACCCCGGGAGGTAAGCAAGGTAGGTATCGTAATCCCTATTTTACAGCTAAGGGTACTGAGGCTCAGGGAAGTTAAATAACTTGCCA
Source organism: Notamacropus eugenii (assembly GCF_028372415.1). Taxonomy (NCBI): domain Eukaryota; kingdom Metazoa; phylum Chordata; class Mammalia; order Diprotodontia; family Macropodidae; genus Notamacropus; species Notamacropus eugenii. The sequence continues at coordinate 30,759,978 of NC_092878.1, read as the reverse complement.
AAGGGTTAAGCAGACAGTAAATGGCAGATCCAGACTAGAAGGTAGGGCAGTTGCCTCTGAATCCAGTGCTCTTATCATTACACTAGGATGCTGCATGACAATATTCAATCTGAGGTCCTTCCCAGCTCTAGTTCTAGGGTCCTATGACCTGGACCTTTCAATTGGGACACTTTTAATTATCATCTCATTTATTCCCACTGTAACCTAGTAGATAATGAAAACATTCACCTCCCACTGAGGACCCATAATAGGAAAAGACCAATCTAAAGTATAAGCAGAGGCCCTAAGCAGAGGCCAAGCTGTCTTTCACAGGGCTGGCTAGCTGGGAAAAACTCTAAAACCAGCTATTCCTCCCTTGAGTACCATTGTAAGAACCCTGCTCCCTCTGGCATCAGATCTTCAAGGATGCTGTATCAATCCCACTGAGTCACATCATCAGCCAGAGGGTATCCTATGTTTTCAGTGTCTTTCTTTCCATCCAAACTTAGCAACAACATAACTCTCAGAAACCTGCTCTCTGTTGTGACATTATGCAGTTGCATATTTTTAACTAAAAAGGCACATTTCTTCTGATGTGTTGACTAATAGATGTGATAGCTCCTCCTACTTAACTCAAAGCTTTAACCAGGCTAAAATTCACTTCTTTAAAAAGCCTACAAGGAATAATAAAAATTTCCAACACAGAATAAGGGAGAAGCTTTCAGTGAGATGAGTGGTTCAACATCCCTCAATGGCACCATGTAGACAGCAGCCTAGGGTGCCTATACCTGAAGCCAATCTGGCCTTTTGCATGCTTAGACCCTACCATAGAGCTGCTTTAGCAAAGTCCAACTTGGGAGGCAGGAGGGAAAACCAAACCATTTCCTGACTTCTGTTAAACATTTCATCCTTGTCACTACCATCACACCAAGAATACTAATAAAGCAGTGGCCTAGGCATAGGGTAATGCCAGGTATTTTAGGAAGCTAGTTAAAAGGACACAACTTTGTCCTTTTAAAGGACAAAAAGGACATAATGTCATTACAAGGAAATGCCCTGATGAGTCATTAAGAGACAAATGTTTCAGAGGCAAGAAACCAGCAGGGAAAACTCTGCTCTCCCAGGGCTTTGCTCTCTTTTCTCCATATTTTAATTTGATATAAAAGAAAAATTTCTGACATTCAGAACCATCCAAAAGTAGTCCTGCTTCAAAATGCAGGAGAATTTTTTTTAATTAAATTATTTTGTTACATTTTAAAGTTCAGGACTGTCTCCTGCCCTCCCTCCCTACCACACACTAAAGAAAGTCACCCTTTTATCTATCTACCTATCTACATATATGCATATGTATGTATGTACATATACACGTACAAATAAATTCATATATATGTACACACACACGCATATATAGATATATAGATATGTAAAATCTAACTATGCAGAATCATTTATGAGTTCTTTCTCTGGAGGTGGTTAGTATCTTTCTTCATAGAGGTCTTTTGTAGTTGATTTGAGTATCTGTAATACTCAGAATAACTTTCGTCATTCACAGTTATACTTCGAACAATTATTGCTGTTTCTGCGTACAACATTCTCTTGCTTCTGTTCACTGAAATCTTTCTATGTTTTTCTAAAAATCAACCTCTCATCATTTCTTACAGTACAGTAGTATTCCGTCACAATCATAAACCACAACTTGTTTAGCCATTCCCCAACTGCTGGGCATCCCCTCAATTTCCAGTTCTTTGCCACTACAAAGAGAGCTGCTATAAATATTTGGAAACATAGGTTCTTTTCCTTTTTCCCTGATCACCTTGGGAAACAAAGTAAATAATGGTATTGCTGAGACAAAAGGTATACACAGTTCCATATCTCTTTTGGCATAAAGGAAATTCCTTTTCATAGAGGTCTTCAAATTGAGGCTATATTACTACCTGTCAGAGAAATTGTGGACAGAATTGAGATGGCCTGTATGTCCCTTTCAATTCTGGGATTCAACATATGAATTAGCTATGGGAATGAGAAAGCCAATTGTTATGTGACTCTCAGTTTCCTTATATATAAAATAAGGATAGATTTAAACTACATACCTCAAGGTAATGAGATCCCTTTGTATGCCTTAAGCACCATACAAATATAAGTTGCTAATTTTCCTGTCAACTAGCCTAACTGGGCTAGATGAACTTCTAACATTCTTTCTAGCTTTTAGAATTAAAAAAAAACAAAACAAAACACAATGGCACGATGGAAAAAGAATCTGGATGGAAATTAGGAGATCTAATGATAATGACAACACTTTTTCATAGAATCAGTCAACCAGAGCTAGGTGTGAATAAGGACTGGACACCTCCTTAAATCAAAGACATTTCAACTAGATGCTACGAGAAGATGGTTCTATTTGAATGAGGGACTTGGCAACACCTTGTGGGACCTACATACTACCAGAGAGTTACTTTAGAACCTGAATACTTGAATATATGACAAGGAAGAAGAGGAAGAGATAAAAACGAATCACTTGGACTTGGAGGGAGAAGAACATTTCATCTGTGGCCTAGGTCTCCTCCCACCCCAGCTGAAGGAGTACCCCCCTTCAAGCTGCAAAAGACCCAAAGATTTTAGATTTTCCACCTTACCACTTACCATCAACATCCTAGAAGTGCCCCAGGATTGGCTGGTGACAACGTCTGTGTTGAAAGTCAAGGGCAAGACTGAACATGATGAGGAAATAGATTCAAAGGTCTACAAAGATTCCAGCAGAAAAACTATACTTCACCTAAAGGAATCACCTTCAGAATTACAGAATTTTCAGGAACTATGAGTTACTCCTTTGCCATGTGTTCTAGAGTCTGAATCTGCTTTTTATCCTGGACTCTGTATGTAGTGATGGAAAAGTGTATCGCAGACTTTGGGGGAAGGCTGTTTTCTACCAACTGTTCTTACTATCTACTACCTTTGTAAAAGAAAACCCTTTTTCTAAAAGGGTTAATTAATAACAACTGATCATCATGGTAAGAAACATAACAGTAGTGCTCATAAGCCATAGCATTAGAAAACAGCCCCAACACCTTAGGGCTACCCCTAGACTCTGAAAAGCAACCTACAGGCACCTTCTGGACCTTTAAGTCAGGGTTGAGAGGGAGCCCCAAGTTTATATGTGCTATGTTATTAAGTCATTTTTCAGTCTTTTTTCAGTCTGACTCTCTGTGACTCCGTTTGAGATTTTCTTGGCAAAGATACTGGAGTGATTTGCCATTTCCTTCTCCAGCTCATTTTATAGATGAGGAAACTAAGGCAAACAGGGTGGTGACTTGCTCAGGGTCACACAGCAAAAAGGTTTCTAAGAACGGATTTGAACTCACAAAGATACCTTCCTGGTTCAGAACCCAGTGCTCTTTCCAGTATTCCATTTAGCTGCCTTATGTGCTTCATGGTGCAAAAGAACAGAAAATATATTGGATGTGGAGTAAGACAAGCTGCTACTAAATAACTATTACCTTGGGTAAGTGCTGAGCCTCAGTTTCCCAATTGTTGAAACCAGGTGGGGTTGGTCCCATCAGCTCTCACATTCTGCATTCTAGTCCTCAACCTGCCACCAACTATTCATGTGACATTAGTCAAATCACTTAACTTTCCTAAGCCTCAATTTGTCCATCAGTAAAATAAGGTAGATGGAGTACTCTAGGATAATTTTTATCCCTAACATTCACTTATCATTTTATTCTAATTCATTGGCTTTTGTATAGTAATGTGTACTTTTTAGAGCAGGGTGGCACAGTAGGTAAGAGTGTTGCTCTGGAGTCAGGAACATTGTTCTTCCTAAGATCAAATCTGACCTAAGACACTTTTCTAGCTGTGTGACTCTGGGCAAGTCACTTAACTCTGTTTGCCTCAGTTTCTTTATTGGTCAAATGTGTTGGAGAAGGAAATGGCAAACCACTCCAGTATGTTTGCAAGAAAACCCTAAATGACGTCATGAAGAATTGGACAACAGCTGAAAAACGAATGGATAGTAGCATGCTTTTCAGAGCACTGTCATATACATTCCCGTTGCATCTTCACTACAATTCAATAGGAGTTGGTAGGACTGTATTATTTCCATCTTACCGATGAGAAAACAGATGCAGAGAAAGCTAAACCACTTGCCTAAGGCCCACCTCCAGCCCATGGCAAAACCAGGATTATAATTCCAATTCTTTGACTTTGGTTCCAATGCTGTTTCTCCTACACACATACAGATATGGCACCTATGTGATAAACACTTGCCACCTATACATTAAAGAAGACCAAGTCATTGATTTTGCTACCCACTGATATATGTTGCTGTCCTTCTGATTCAAAGGTGACACACTGCCAATGAGCGGAGCCCAAGTATGCAAACGTGATAGAAACAACCAAAACATAATCCTTCCTTCTCACACAAGAGCTTTCATATGGTTCAAAGCTAAAAAAAGTTTTGTATAGAACATGTCAGCAACCGTGGTTCCTTAGGCAAGAGTTCTTCTCCAAACCCATATTCAGAGAAAGCATTCCTCTTTCCATCACTCTTTAACTATACCTTAGGCCAATCACTTTTCATTTATTTTCCAGCCACTCCTGGCAGTGCTGGACCCTTGAAGATCATCTATTTGACTTATCTTCCTGAGAGGAGCAGTATTTCCCAGTAATATAACTCTAATCAGTAAGTAACACTAAGTAACGACCCACAATTAGCAAAAGTCTATACTACCCAAAGGCAGCTGGGTGGTGCAGTAGATAAAGTGCCAGGCCTGGAGTCAGGAAGACTCATCTTCCTGAGTTCAAATCTGGCATCAGGCACTTACTAGTTGTGTGATCCTGGGCAAGTCACTTAACCCTGTTTGCCTCAGTTTCCTCATCTTCAAAATGAACTGGAGAAGGAAATGGTAAACCACTCCAGTATCTTTGGCAAGGGAACCCCAAATGAAGCTAGGAAAATTGGACACAACTAAAATGCTGCACAGTAATAACATGCTAGCCACTGGGAATGGCTGGCATTTACAGTCTGAGCCCCTGCCCAAGTTGAGAAGACATACATCTGCCTTAGGAATATCATGGGCATATACAAATGCTATATGTCTTCTCATCATCCATGATAAGCTTTATTCTACCCTTTCTCCTCCAGTAGACTCCCATACTCCCTACATCCATACAACCTATCAAGTTGTCAGGGGCCAACAGTGCCATTTGATGACCCAATCAAAGTAGTCTCTTCCACATTACTGCCTTTTTTACCCCTGACAAGTGGTCATCTGGCTCTTACCCTGTTTTATGGTGTAATATATTAAGCACTTATTGTATGCTAGCAATTGAAAGAGATACAAAGTTTAGAAAATCCTTCCTGGAAGCATGTTGACACAACCATCATGCCAGAAAGATGGCAGGATGACTCCTGGGGCTTAGCAGGTACTAAAAACTGACTGTGGATGATGCCAAGGGAAATTTCAGCTTGGAATGAGAGGGAATCTTCTAAAGAACTGTAGAGGATTAAACACAAAGATGATTATGATACAGAAATATTACTTGAAAATGGCATTAGAGAATGGAAGAACAAAGCACTGTGTGAAGCCTCAGAGGAAAAGCTATGCAAATATTACTAATAATAACAGCAAGTATTTGTATGACATTTTCCTGTTTTCCTTTGTGTTTGCCAGTCATTTTTACTGGCAACTTCTCAAGGAGATCAGGTTGCATGGCACTATTCCCATTCACCAAATAGGGTCACTGAGTCCCAGAGAGTTTGCCTGGCTTGTCCCAGGCTACAGGCCAGGTTTGAGGGAAGTCAGGAGGACTGGTCTAGATAAGCTGCATTTGGGACATTGCCATAGATCCTATTGTAATCATGGACCTTGAGATGGATAACTTGACCACTCTCTTAAATGCAGGGAGTCTCTGCTTGTCCCTAGACCAGACCCCTCGGCACCAAAGCTTGTCCCATAAAAAAAACGAAGGCACTTAAAAGACTCCTGTGTGCTATATATAAATCTAGTTAAATGGAAGCTAACTGCCAAACATTCTGCTGAACGCATACACACAGAAATCCTTCTAATATGATTATAAAGTATCATTTACTGTCAGGACAACTGCTTGGCCTTATTCTTCCCTTATTTTAAGACAATAGCACCTTTAGCACTGCCACATTTTTGCACACTTCAGTGACCAGCTACTATTCAGAGTTTGAATGGCCCTCAGCAAACGGTCCTTCTCATGATTCACTGTGGATTGAAATTAAAAAGAGGCAGGGGAGAAGATAGAGAAACTCCACAGTTAGGTTCCAGGGGCAGATATCTTATGCTCATTTTCAGCAAAAGATTTGCCCCAATTCTCCTGTCTATTGCTGATATTTGGGAAGTTAATGTTGGTTGCTCGCCTTAAGAGACAATATGACTTGTTGATAAACAATCAAAAATCTTCAAAAATCACCAGAAAACTGGTAGATTGCCTTTCACAGGCTTCAACAGGTCTAGCATCTGGTAGCTATATCAGTCACAATCTCTGTGAAAAGGCCCAGGAGAAGGATGATGTTAACAGAGTACCAAAGGAGAACCACTACTGGAATGATAAAACTTAATTATGATTAGAACCAGAAAGTCCTAATACTCTAAGGTCATTTTAACCTTACAGTAAGCATCATTCCTTTACCTAGGCTGAGCCAAATCTGTTCATATGATTGGCTTTGTTCTTTTTCAGGTTCATCTAGCAAATAACTTCCCTACTTACCTGACCTCCCCAACTGCTAATGTCTCCCCCCTCAATGATTAATTCCATATGTTCTGTATCCTGTAGGTACCCATTTGTGTACATGTTTATCTCCCCCATAAAAATGTGAACTTTTTTATGTTAGGGACTGCTTTTTAATTTTTTCTTTGTATTCCTCAGAACAGTAGTATGTACTTAGTAAATGCCTGCTGGCTGACTGATGGAATGACATTCTCAATTTCCTTGAGCACCTGCCACTCAGTAAGGCACCCTATCAAGCAACAAGATCAGAAGACAAAAATTAGGAACTCAGGGATTCAGAAGAGCCTCCCTCTGGCTTCTGGCTCTCAGACCAGTGTGGTCAACACAGAGTCATGGAAGCTGCACGTGAGAGGTGGGTAAGAGGTGGATACCAGAGGTGGATAAGCAGCCCTGAAAAGGGTTTGACAATCCCTCACCTCAGAGGTGTCTGTCCTCCCTGAACATCCTGTACACCCTGTGACAAGAGTATGATGTAGGTACATAAGAACTGTTGCTACTTTATACAGGAGCAAAAAGATACAGAGATATTAAATAATTGGACTAGTATGACCCACCTAGTTAATGGCTAAATGAGCACTTGAACTGAGGTCTCTTGACTTGCAGGCTCTCTACACTACTATACAATTAATTTTAGTGCCTTGGTTAATACACTGGCATCTCCCCTGTGCACTCCCTCCTTCTCACACTAGAGTCCCAAGGAACACTACAACTTAGGGGCAAGGATTAATTTTATAACGCTGGGGCCAAGCTTGTGATCTTTCAAATCTCTTCAGCCTACTCCAATAACTTTCTTCCTGAGCTATGGTGCTCAAGGCATTTGTACCAATTTGATCTAAGAAGTAAGTTTGTCTGTGCATTTCCTAATGAACAAATCTCCCCCTAAAAGATCATGTAAACAAACCTGCATGTGGTTTTCCACCAATCCTAGGGTTACTACTGTTACCTCCCAAACAGAGAAGGATTATACCAACCCAAGTAGATGGAAGGGAGCTGGGGTTCCAGAGCAGTCAGCTCTCCAATACCCATATTACCTTGCTCTCATCTTGCACACAAATGCAGACAGTTTTGGCATACGCTGCCTTCTCATTTCCACCTATTTAAATTCTTTCCTCCTCCTTTCTCTTATAGAATCAGTACAGGTATCAACTTTCTTCATCCTCCCAGTTGAAAGTGATCTTGTCAAAATACTTCAAATAGTTACCTCCTTTGCACGTTTACTCTGCATTGTATTTATTCACCTCCAGGTTATCCCCTCCCGCTTAGGCTATAAATTCATTGAGCAAAGAGAGTATGTCATTTTTTAAATGAATACTCAACACCTAGCAGATAGTTTTACATGTAATATGAGCTTGATCGATGCCTGTCAAAATAATGAACACTGAATGAATATGCACTAAGTGAGGGATTTATGCAGATATGAAATAGTGTTCATTCCAAGCTGACTTGCTCTAACTAATAATAATAGCAGCTAACATTTATATAGCATTTTAAGGTCTGCCATGCACTTTATATATGCTATGTCATGGGATCCTCATTTCAAGCCAATGTAATAGAAACCATTATTATCCTCATTTAACAAGTCAGAAAACTGAGGCTGAGAGTAGTTTAGTGAGTTGCCCAGGGTCACATAGCTAGTAAGTATCTGAGGTAAGATTTGAATTCAGGTCTTCCTTACTCTAGTCCAGAGTATCACCCAGTATATCGAACAGCTACCTATCACAATTCTAACTAGCTCCCTCTCAATGTCAAATTGAATAGGTTCGGGGATACAAACTACACTATTACCCTTCTTTAATATTTCAAGATTTGTGACTTGCACAGGTGTTAATTCTAAGCAGGATCATTTCACAAAACAGTGAAGAACAATGAATAGGAATATGTAGAAAGTTTGAAACTGGAAGAAGAAAAAGAAACAGACAAAAAAATGGAACAGATCTGTCAACATTTCTATGGCCAATCATTTTCATCATTGCTGATCATGAAAACACAGAATTCAGCCCTCGCCATGCTCTATAAGAAAATAAAATTGACACTACAGAGATGAAAACAATACAAGTTTCACCAAAACAAAGTATGCACAAAAGAGGCTTATGTTGTTGGTAACACAATTTTGCAAGAACCTAGGGATCATTTTTGAAAATATCAGAAAGCACCGAAAATACCAAATGACCTAGGGAAGAGAGGAGGTATCACAAATGGTATTATTTTTATAGAGCAATTAAGACATCAGTAACTACTGACCCAAATGCTTGTTTTCTCATCTTTATAAAATCTTTGTGAGAATGATCTACATACTATGAAAAGTACGCTTGATGAAAATACGAGATGGGAACGGGCACATTTTTTCGAAACACTCAATCTAGACTGACTATAGGAAACATAAAGAACCAAAATTTGTCTAAGGAACATAAGATCTCATTGATTGCCATTTGTTGATTATGAAAAAAACATGTGAAACTCTAGATCAAAATGCAACATCAAAGGCACTCTTCTAATAAGGTCCCATGAATTAAGATCGTAAAAGAGTCCTTGGTAGATGCAAAGAGATAAATTTGTCCAGGGATCCTTTGAATTGCAACACCTATCAGAGGATGAAACAAGGATTTGTATGACCACCATAGGTATCTACCATGGTCATCTTCATTGTTTTAAATGAAGATACTTCTGTTTTAGTGAAGACAGAGGTCTTCCTACTGCTGATGCTGATTTTTGCTGATATTTAGGAAAAAAAAACATTTATCTTTGTACTTTCTCAACTCTATCCCCCCTTCCTCTCCCACATCCCAACCCTCCCCCCCCTCCCCCCACACACACATTATATACTGATTTTATGGAAAAATCCATTCTGAGTTCCAAACCACTTAGAAATGGATTTTGGGAACACAACCCATTGGTAAGCTGGAGTCCTCCTATATCCGTCTGCATTCATTGTTGGAGATTATCTGGGAAAACATGGGCTTCCTGCCTCAGCCCTATTACCCAACTAGCCCTGAGCTGGGAGTGAAATCAGACTTGGGCACAGAGGATTTGAGCCTGAGTGAATTTGTGTCTGCATTCCAAAATGAACTAGGGAGTATCTATTGTTTTATATTATTCACATTAAACTTTCTCCTTGATTTGGATAATTGGGGTATATCCCCTTAGAAAGGAGTTCGTTGGCAACCAAGCAACTAAAATCATTTTTACTACTCTATTAGAATATTATGAATAATAATTTATTTACACAAAATGTTCCCATTTTGCCAGTTGTTTCTGCAGGACAGGGGTTTCCACACTTAATTATATCACAGATTTTCAGCTTGAAATATATGGACAGAACCAAGAAATGCTGGACAAGGGTCATGGTAAATGTATACAATACAAAACTCCAAAGATAAAGTGTTGGAAATTTTAAAGCACAAAAAAGAAAGAAAGAAAGAAAAAACTTAAACCCTTTTCACATTTTAAAAATGGCACACGTAAAAGTTTTAAGTACATGCAATACTTTATAGCAAATTTTTTGGGGGGAGGGGGGCCTGGAAATATTGCTGACATTGGAAATTTTCTCCCTGAACTCCTTTCTGAATCATTTGGAATACCAGGATTCTGGGAAATATGGTCTGGGAAACAATGTTCCAATACAAAAAGTTGTACATGATTATTCCAGTTTCCCCAAGGGATCACTGAGACCCAGAAAGATTGCCTCACTTAGCACAAGCCAAGGAGTAGTTAGGTTATAGGGCCTTCTATATCTACTTTCCCTAAATTATTCAAATCAAAACCCTTTTCCCAGAAGTATTTCTCATATATGCTAATGCTACTACAGAGGAATAAACATAATCCACTGATTTATTTGGGAATTACTGTTACTTGCCAATGAATTACTCCAAAAGGCAGAGCCAAGTAAGTGTCTTCAAGAGTGATATGAGAGATATGAGAGAATTACCAAAGTAGACCAGCTCTGCTCACTTCACAATTTTGCCAGGATCAATCTTGTTCACATTGGTGTGTAACCAATAAGTATGGGCACTTAGTGATATGGCAAAAAGTGAAGGTTATCACTTCCATGTTAAAATCAATCATTCTTCTTAAAACACACAGGTCCCTGACTTTCTCATTCAAACAGTCATTTTATCTGGAAATTCAGAAGTACAATGGTGGTTAGACTTCAAGTATAAAATGAGCAACTCACATGAGCCTTTCCATGGTCTGACCAGAATCATGAGACTTTAGATGTCATCTTATCCAGTTTATCCAAAATTTTAATAATAACGCAAACAGAAAAAAAGGACATTTTCTAGGCTTTAGAAGCAGGATTTCATTATCTTATACAGTATAAAGCTGAAAAGTTACACAGACGAAAAATGTAAAAGTCACCACTGTTACGTACTTAAAATAATGCTAGGGAAACAGCTCCAGCTCATACATGCAAGCTGATACGCAACATAGAGGAAGAAAGGATGAAGGCATTTCGTTCTTGTATTCCTAGTGTAGCTCTAATGAAGCAGTTTGCTTCGGTCCAGAGTGGCCCTGGCACATCCTCTGAGCTCAGTGGCAGAGGAAAGGATGGAGAGCTAACTGGAGGGGCACATAGAGAATGGTGGGTCCAGGATGACCTAAAGGACCAAACAAATATCAGTTTCCATTTCAACTGTAAAACCTGTGATCCAGTCCTATTAGATCTTAGGGTTCACCACACCACAGATGACCTGGAAATAGGGTGATTTTTCTGGTCCTCTGAAAACAAAAATCAGCTGAGGCTTCCCAGGGACCCACAGGGCCTCCAAATGTACAGTGCCTGACCGGTTCACTTTGTGTGGCTTTCCTCTTACCTACAAATAAGATGCAGCTGCTGTCCTCTTGTGGTGAAATCGAGAATTGCAGCTCCCTCTTTGTGAGCTCCAAATGACTGTGTCATTTTCTCAATGATTTCTCATAATGCAAGGGAAACCAACTGGATTCACTATAAATTTGTGTTATCTAGCTTCAGCTGGACCCTCGCTGGCAGCTAGTGGTACAGAGAATAGGGAGTTAAACATGGAATTCGGAAGACCTGAGTTCAAATCTTGTCTCAGACACTTACCTGTATGATCCTGGGCAAGTCACTTAACCTGTGTCTCAGTTTCCTCACCTTTAAAATTGGGATCATAATAGCACCTACCTACTGGTGTGTATTTGAATATGTATGTGTGCATACACATATATACACACCTACATACACATATATGCACACATATGTGTGTATATATATGGTATATATAATTGTGGCATAGTTATTATCATTATTAGGAGGTAACTAGACAGAAGAGTGTTGCTGTGTTGTTGTTAAGTCATTTTTCAGTCAGATCTGACTCTGCGTGATCCCCATTTGGGGTTTTGTTGGCAAAGATAATAGAGTGGTTTGCCATTTCCTTCTCCAGATCACTTATAGATGAGGAAACCAAGGCAAACAGGATCAAATGACTTACCCAGGGTCACACAGCCATATTTGAACTCAGGAAAATGAGTCTTCCTGATTAGCTCAGAGACTTTGGGTAAGTCACTTAATTTGTCTGCCTCTGCTTTGTCTTTAGTAAAATGCAAACAATTGCCTCCCAGGGTTTTTGTGAGGATAAAATGAATGAAATATTTACCATGCTTTGTACATCTTAAAGTGTTATATAAATGCTGACTACTGTTATGATTTAATTCCTTCCTAACTGAATTCCCAACTCACAATTCCAGAGAAGCTATTCCAAACCTTTTCTTCTCTCAAGCCTCCCATACTTTGCCTGGAAAATTGAGGCCACTTTATTCCTCACAATGATCTCCTTCTCCTTCATGGTTATCCTTCATGCCTGGAATATAATACCTACTTATCTCTACATTACAAAATTCCTCTCTTCCTTCAAGACATCGCTGAAGACCTTTTACATGGTCTTTCCACATTCTAGCACCACCACCCCTCCCTCTCTACTTTATATTAAACTACTTTGTTTTCATTCTCTTTATTATTCTCAGTATGTATGTATATATGTGTCTATATGTGTGTGTGTATTTGTTGTCTCTCTCATTAGAGCATAAACTTTTTGAGAAGAGGGATTATTTCATTCATCGTGTTTGTATTCCCAGAGCTTAACGTAGTAGGTTGATTGTCTTTCATTCTTAAAGACAACCATGACATCATGACTTGCAAGTGAATTGTTAACTGGGGCAGGGCTGTACAAAATAACCAGCCTCTCTCTCCCCTCCAGAGACATCTGGGTGCAAGTGGCAAGATATAGATCAGGAAGACTAGGGATGGCCCCAATGCAATAGGAGACCTTGGCCTTTTTTAAGCTAAGGTCTTTCCCAGGTCTCTGACTCAAGCAACATCCATTCAGTGATTAAAGCTAGGTGAGAAATGAGGCAAAGAAAGGCCACTTTTACCTACCCAAAGCAAAAAAAATCAATTTGGGAGGGGAAGACTGTCAGGGTTTCTGGCCAAAACAGAGACCATTGCAATTTATACTCACTCAGAGCCATCAGAGCCCAAAGACCAAATGAGACTTGAGCTGGAACCTATGGTGGGACAGTTAATGAGAGCCAGAGTGATTTGGGTTTAAGGTATGGTCCTTAAAAAAGAAATCTAGCAGATATGACTACACATCTGTCATTTGAAGGCCAGGACCAAGTCTGGAGAGGTTCATAGGCTCAGAGAGCCCAGAAGTCATCTAATCCAAATCCTTAGTGTAACAGAAATGTTTTTTGATCTTGGCCATAGAGGTACATAAGAACTGTATGTTGCACATTTTCAGACTTTTTCAAGGTATTGATCTGTTACGTTGATTTTTTTTTTGGTTATTTTCTTTATTATATTCAAAAACCCCAGCATATTTCCTTCCTTTGTTCCTCTGGAAGGGAGAGGGGAAAGGATACTAGGGGAAACCATGGTGATGTGGTAGAAAAAGACCTCAATAAAAACTTTTTTTTAAGAAATAGCAAATTTAATGGACCATAAAGAAAGCATTTTTCATAACCTGGCCCTTTCCTGTCTTTCTAGTCTCCTTCTCTCCATCTGTCCTACAGTTCAAGGACAATGCCCATCTTGCTGAGGTTTTTTGGGTTTTTTTTAACAAAACACTCCACCTCCCAGCTCCATGCACCTTCCCTGGCTGTCCCCCATGACTCCTTCCCTTTCTCTGCCTCCCAGCATCCCCCACTTCCTTCAAGTCTCAACTTTCTGCAAGAAGCCTTTGCCCGGCTCCCTTGTTACCAGCGCCTTCCTTCTGAGATTACCTACAATTTATCATATTTATTTACTTGTAGACAGTTGTTTGTATATTGTTTCCTCCACTAGGTTATGTACTACTCAATAGCGGAGACTACTTTTTGCCTTTCTTTGTATCCCCAGCAGATAATAAGCACTTAATAAATCCTTATTGATTTTTTTTGTTTGACTTAATTTACCTCCCTTTGGTATATATGCCCTACAGTGAAACTAGGTGATGCAGTGGGTAGTGTTGGTCCTGGAGTCACGAAGACTCATCTCCCTGAGTTCAAATCTGGCCTCAGACACTAGCAGTGTGATCTTGGGCAAGTTACTTAATCCTGTTTCCTCATCTGTAAAATGAGCTGGAGAAGAAAATGGCAAACTCCTCCAATATCTTTCTCACAAAAATCCCAAATGGAGTCCCGAACAGTCAAACACAACTGAACATCAACAAGAAATGAGGAATATGAAGAATTCGGGGGGGGGGGGGGGGAAACAATCCCATCCAACTGAATAACAACAATATACTTTTAAATGCATTAACTTGGGAAATAATATGGCATGACATTGACCTCCCACCTGCTTGACATGGACATTGTGAGAATCAATGAATTAATAGCTACAAATGCCTTTGGATTTCATGGGAGAAAACCTCTAAAGAAATATAAGGTATAGTATAGAAGGAAAGAGGGTTGGCCTGAAAAAAAGAAAATGGTGGTGGGTATTGAGGGAAAACCATTTGGAGATCAAAAACTGTCTGGAAGTGATTGACAAGGTATTAGAACATATGACTGAATGTTTCCTTTTACTCATTACTCCATGTGTCTTATGTTAAAGCAGTGCTTAGTGCCTGGCACACAGTAGGTACTTAATAAATGTTAGCTGACTGTGGCTGTACCAACAAAATGTAATTTTGAAGGTTGGCTTACAGCCAACTTTGACAGAGGTTCCTTACAAGACATTCAAGGAACAGAAATTCCTTAGTCTTTGACTGATGTGGAAATAGAGCTCTCCAGAGCTTGTGAATTGTGTGAGACAATTCACAAGGAAAAGGACCAATATGGTTTCTTCCAGACACCTGTACCCTGGAGGACTCCTTGCTGAGTGAATGGGAAAGCCGCCATATCTTCTCGTAGCTCCACTAGGTAAAGGCAACTAGCATACCTTGTTACTATGGTGATGACAGTCATAAAATGGCCAAGATCAAAGGGCATTTCTATGACACTAAGCTCATAATAAGACATTTTCTAAATTCTCTGTGAAATAGACTGACAGTTTTGTTTTTTAAACTGAGCAGAAAAATGACTTCTTCCTATCTTGAACTGCATGATTTTCTTTTTTGAGAGTAGTAGATTAAAATATTTTTTTGGTCCAGAACATTGCTTTCATGAATAGAGGAAGTTCCTAGTAAGGAAACTCCTTCTACCGGTACACACTGGCATATGTTCTCCAATTTGTAGTCTTATATACTGAGAGGAGACTGAGAGGTTGTTATTTACACAGTCACAGACCAGTGTATGTGTGACAAAATCAGGATTTAAACCTAGAACTTCCTGACTCTAAGACTAGCTTCTCACGATGCCATGGTTTGCCTCTCACCAAACACTGCTCAGAAGACCATAGAATTTGGGCTGGAAGGCACCAGAGGAGCCATGCAGTCCACTCCCTTCATTCCACTTTTCCTACCCCCAGTCATCTGTGAAAAATAGAATGAACTCAACTGTAACAATGTCGAATTAAATCAATTGTGTTTTTTGAGGAAGATGGGAGCAATGGAAGGAACCTTGGTATAGAGGAGTCAGAAAGAACTGGGTTTGTATGCTGCCTTTGACATGACCACACACAAGTCATTTAAGGATATGTAACTCTCTAAGCTTCCCTAACAGGACCATGGAAGGAACCTTGGGCATTCTCTCCCAATCCCCTCATTTTACATTTGAAGAAATGGAGGTACAGAAGTTTAAATAATTTGTCAAAGGTTACACAAGACATTCTGCAAAAGCTTTCAAGCTCAGGTTCTATAACTTTCCATTGCCACATGTTGCTTCTCCCAGATTTCTTCCTGTTGATGAGAACTGTTGAGTTTCCACAAAATCACATAACTTTGATAAAGTGACCTAATAATGAAGGTGACTTTACTCTTCCTTTCAGACTGGAAAGAAAAATGTTGTCAGAAGAAAGAAAATTAAGTGGGGAAGAGAATTTTGAAGAATAAGTAACAAAAATGACAACATTCCAGCTGGGCATATTAACTGACCCTGGCATATGGCACAGCACTGAAGCTATGTGTTTCAGGGATATTTTTAGATGAGTTTTGTAGGGACGCCAGGGTCAGTTCATTTGGATACTGTTATCCAAATGGTTCCAATTTCACTTTCCCCTGTAATTTGCATATTCTCATCTGACAATGCCATGATGAACATCATTAAACGTTTATCATAAAGCAATTACATATTATTTAAACTCTAAGCATAAGCGTATGAAAAATGGATTGACTGTGATGTGACAAGATCGCATTGTGTAGTATAAGAAGTAGGGAAAGGCTGGATGCTCGAAGAGCTTAGAAAACTCGGCAGAGGAATTCAGCTTTGATATGGTACACTGTAGGTTGTTGATAATCTTGACATTATAATAATCCCACACATTTATGTAGGTCTTGGTGGTTACAAATGCTTTGAGTATCACTTCATTTGATCCTGTCACCAATTCTGTGAGGAGTAATTTGCTTCAAAGTGTTTTAGAGGATTCATCTGGCAACGGTACGTAAAATGGATTGGGGGCAGGGAGGAAGGAAGAAGCCAGGGGAAAAGACTAGAGGCAGGAAAGCCAATTAGGAGGCCATTACAGTAATAGGAATCGAAATAATGAGGCAGCCAGGTGATAGAGGATAGAGTCAGGAAGACCTGAATTCAAATGTGATCTCAGACATTTACCAGCTGCGTAACCCTGGCCAAATCACTTAACCTCTGTCTGCCTCAGTTTCCTCAACTGTGAAATGGGAATAATAATAGACCTATTTCTCCAGGATTGTTAGTAGGATCAAATGAAATAATATTTGCAAAGCACACAGTGCCTGGCACACAGTAAGGGCTTAATAAAAAAGTTGTTTTCTTCCTTCCTTCCTTCCTTCCTTGGACATGGGTGTTGGTATTGGGAATGAAGAGGAAGGGACAAATCTATTCTCAAAGGAAAAAATGGACAAAACATAGTGAATGACTGGATGTGAGAAATGAAAGAGAAAAAGCTCCCAAAATTACTCAAAAGTTTCAAGCTTCAAAGACTGCAAGAACAGTGATGCTTTGGATAAGGAGAAAAGGGAACCGATTTAATGCAGTGAAGGAAGATGATGAATTTAGGTTTAGACAAGTTGAGCAGACAATGACAGGCAACAGAAAGAACGCTAGAATCAACCACAGAAGAGGTAGGTTCTAGTCCAGACTCAGTTATTTATTAGGTGTGTAACCTTAGACAAGTCTCTGCGTCTCAATTTCCTCAACTGTACAATATGGGCATGAGATCACTGGCCTCAAACTTCAATTACATGTTTAGGTTTAAAACGCTCATCTTTTTACTTTAGTACTATTTAAATGCTTATTTCTTTTCCCCCAAATTTAAAAGAGTAGAATACTTTTTATGCATAGGACTACCTAAATATTATTTATATAAATATAAATATATAATATTTATCAGATCTGTGCAATCTGAACTGTGACTTGTTTCCGAGACTATAGGATTCTGAAGGTCTCCCCCCAACTCTGACATTCACCTGGAAGAGTTGCACGATTCTCATTCATGGGGGTACCCTCTCCAATGGTACAGATTACAATGAATACACACCTCATCATGCTGTGATTACTGCCCATGTCCTCCCAGCACATCTCCTCCACAGGGGTCTGCCCAACATCATCGGAGACCTTCCCTTGCCAGGACAATGAGGTAATAAGGTAGTATATAATAAATTCATAACGATGAAGGTTCAGACAAAAGTAGAATCAATACTTAATGGAACCAGGGCTGAGAAAAAGAGATGCACGAAATTGTGTCATTGACATAATAGGAAACCAAGCTCTATAACTTGTTGTTCTATAGGACTGTATAGGCATACAGCAGGTCAGCTTAGTACAAGGCCAGCCAACCTGTCCTGAGGTAGACCTGATGGTGAAGGTCTTAATGGATGGCCACCACAAAATGGGTGTTTTCAGCCACAGGAGTTCATGACAAGTGTCTATTAGGACATGGAGAAGTTGCAATTTACATTAGTGGAGTGAAGAAATCGTGAGCCTTTTGAAATAAGTAGTATCCCTCAGCAAAGGTGGGTCAATCAATCAACTAGCATTTATCAAGTGCTTCCCAGGGTATGAAAGCTGATAATGCAAAGGACAAAAGAGTCATTGCCCTCAAAGAACTTAGATTTTAAGGAAGAGAACAGAGTTCTGAGTTCTGTGTATGTGAAATACAGGCTGTATAACTACATTAGTTGGGAAGCTAATTGGCACAGTGAACAGAGGACTCATCTTCTGAGTTCAAATCCAGCCTCAGACACTTACTACCAGTGTGACCCTGGATAAGTCACTTAACTCTGTTTGCCTCGGTTTCCTCTTCTTTAAAATGAGCTGGAGAAGGAAAATGGCAAACCACACTCCAGCATCTGTGCCAAGAAAACCCCAGATGGTTTCATGGACACCACCTTTACCTAACTACAAGTTTTTACTCAATTCAGAATGGAATATTTTTCCATGGGAACATTTTTTGCATTTGATAGCACTAGACAGTGGTATGATGAAGTGAACTGAGAGTTGCATTTGGAGTCAGGAAGTAAACAAGCAGTTATTAAGTTCCTGACCTATGCCAGGTACTGTGTTAACAGTGAATGATACAAAGGAAAGTGAAAACAAAACAAAAAGACAATCTAGGTGTAAGTCTTGCCTCTGAAACCTAAGAGTTGCGTGACTCTGGGTAAAGTCACGAACTCTTCAGACAACTCTCTGAGACTATAAGTTGTGACAAACAGATGCCAATCTGCATTGGTAGCCCCCAACACCACTGAAATTACAAGTCAGCCCCCAAAAAATGGTAGTTCATGAAAAAGGAAGATTAACATCTAAAGAAATTCCCTTTACAGCTTTGTGTTGGGAACATAATCATGAGATTCTTGGTTCTTTAATCAATTACAATTAAAATAGGTTCACATTTTTATAGTGCTGTATCATTGACAAAGGGCTTTACCAAGCAACAGAAGCTTGGCCTGGCAACTAATATTGGCCACACTGTAAGCCCCATGAAAGCAGAGACTACAGTATTTCCAGTCATCTTGACTTTTATTTTGCCTCTGGACTGGAGGAGAGAGTGAAGCTGATGACTTTGCCAAGCTCTGCCTCACTTCAATCCAATTTACATGCAAGTCAAGACACCACACTTGTCATGTCATTCCTTGGTCCTTTTCGAGAAAGAAGGATGAACGATACCTTTACAAAAACTAACTCATGGGATTTTAACAGTAATCTTTTCAAGTAACTTGTACAAATATGACCAATCTCATTTTACAGATCAAGAAACTGAGACTCAGAGAATTTATGTAACATTGTTGGCAACTGGAAGAGTCAGGATTCAAACCCAGAATTTCTGACACTGAAGTGAGTACAATATTGATTGACAGAATAAGGACAGAGTTAGGAAACAGCATGCTCTTTACTATGTCCAAAAGTCAAGATATCACTCTGTCTTGGTCAAACAACAACAATTACTACAAGACATAAAACTGGAGAAAGGGTAGGAGAAGAGTAAACTGGTAAAAAATGTCAGATTGTTAGTTTATTTTCCTGTTTAGAAAAGCTGGTTAAAAAGAAAATTGAATAAACTCTCATTTTTAATTTCCAGGTGAGCTACTAACTCTCCATCAGTACACATATAATTAGGATCCAAGATATTAATGGAAACTCTGAAAGTCACATGAACCTTTTCTCCATGACAACGGCGGGGGTGACTAACCAGGCATTTCCTGCTTTTACAAAGATACAGATATTTACTGAAGTATAATGCAGTCAAAGGAGCCTAATGGAAATGGGTAAGTATACCTAAATCAACACCAGTACCAAGTTACTGATATAAGTGCATGCATTTAGTCAATCCCAAACATAGCCTTCTGGATTACTGGGTGAGAAGAACTGAAAGGAAACATTTATTAAGCATTTCCTTTGTTCCAGCAACTGTGCTAAGCACTTTACAAATATTCTCTCTTTTAATCTACACAACAAGCCAGTGCAGCAAGTGCCGTTATTATCCCCATTTTACAGTTAAGACATTATGATAGGGAGCAAATCCCTCCTTTATATGTGGGTATACAAAGCCTAGAAAAGGGAAATAGTGGGAAAGGACCAAAGAGGATGTAATAGGGGTTTTTTTAAGTCAATTAATAAAAGACAAAGCAAAACCAAGAAGGGATAAAACATAGTACCTTCAATGCTCTGTGGACCCACAAGATTCATAGCCTGATGAGCCGCATATTCTACACGGGGCCTAGCAATGCCCAGCTGTTCCATCACTCCATGGAGCAACCTCTAAATATCTGCTTCTGAAACTCGGTCTGGAGTCCGAGGACTATGAGCAGATGATAGAGTCCATCCCAATGCTAGCCAAAACACCATGTTGTACAAGACAGCGCTCAGCATCATGGAGTCTATTGTCCCCTGCAAAAAAAGGAGAAACCAACTATCAATCGGTCACAAGGAGAAAGGGGGCTGTGTGGTTTTCAAAAAAAGGGAATGGTAGGCAATTGAAACTTTAGGTTACTAAGCTTGACAGCAAATTCTGGTAAAATTCAAGGTTTGTGAGTGTTTAGAAAGGGAAGAGGTGATCACTGTGATCCTGCATGGGTGTAATAAGAACAAGGGAAGTCAAATGAACCTTATTTCTTTTTGTTGTCAAGGATTTGAACATAGTATATCTTGATTAACAAAGCCTTTTATAATACTCTTTTGGGCAAGATGGCAAAATGTGGACTGGCTAACGGCATAGTTAGGTGAATTCAGAACTGGCTGACTAACCAGACCCAAAGTGTGGTGATGAATGGATTGATTGATGTCAGACTGAAGGGAAAAGGGCTATGATGGAATGAAGCTAGATCCTAATCTAGCTCTAATCTATTCAAAATTTTCCCAATGATTTAGTGGAAGAAAGATATAGGTGGCATGCATTTAAATTTTCAGATGATACATAGCTAGGAGCAGCAGCTAATACACTAAATAACAGACCAGTGATCCAAATGAGTATGGATCAACTGAAGCTAACAAGGTGAAATATAATCATGAGAGGGATATGGTACAGGTCTGTGCTTTCATTGGGATAGGGAGCTCCTAGATAAGGAAGTCCCTCTAACGATGCAAGTCAATATTCTCCAATATGTAGTTTCAGAGTTGCCCAGAACATTGATTTAAATGACTTTCCAGGGGTCACTCAGCCAATATGGGCCAGAGGCTGGACTTGAGCTCAGGTTCTTCCAGTGTTAAAGTCAGATTTTCATTGTAGTGCCTCTCTATAATATAATCATAGATTAATTAAAAAAAAAAAACCTTTGTATATGTGGAAAAATATATTAAAGATAAAAGTCCTCTATTTGGGCTTAAAAACACAGCTATCAAGTATAGGGCAGGAGACATGTGGATATATAGCAATTAAAGTGAAAAAAATCTGGAGGATCTGATGGATCAAAAACTCCATACAAGTCAATAAGTATGATGTGGCAATGCAACAGCAAAATCAAATGCAATTTTGGTCTTTATTAATATTCAAAGGCAAGGCGGTGGTAGGTGGCCCTGCCCTTCTCTGGCTGATTCAGACAACATATGGAGCATTGCATCCAGTTCTAAGCACTGAGCCCCTAAGAAGGGGTTGATCAAGGAAGTGAGGAGACTTGAAACCATGCCTTCTAAAGATTAAAGGAACTGGAATGTAAAGCCTAGAGAAGATTGAGGAGACAAAGGAATGGTTGCCTTAAACTTCTGAAAGTTTCCAAAGGGCCACAATTTGGAGCCTTCATTTTACAGATGAGGAAACTGAGGCCCAGAGAAGCAAAATTACTTGCCCCAAGAGATGCATAGCATAGGTGGGAATTTGAACTCAGGTCCTCTGACTCTCCATCCAGGACTCTTTCTACTGCACCACACTGAGTTGGTCCTGGACAACAGAACATGGAACCAGGAACAAAAATTACAAGGAAGCAGATTTCACTTTAATAGAAAGAAGAACTTCCTAACAATTGACTTGTTTTGCCAGCGGGGCCCTGGGGTGGGGGCTGGGTGACGCAGCAGGGCCCTGGGCAGAGCATCAGGCGTCCAGGTCCCACGATGCCACAGAGCAATGAAAGGCCAGCAAAGATCTCTGCTCAGCAAAAGCAGCCACTTGCCAGCCTTCTCACAGAAGTGGAGGGCCGGGTTTGAGGGCCTTAAAAAGTTCTGCCTTTTACGCGCCAGGCAGGAGACCCGGAGGACCTGGCACAGGCTGTACCAATCCCTCCAGCGTGGGAGGAAGGTTCTTCGGCTCCAGAGGAAGTGGGGCCAGAAAACGGGCCTGGCTGCTCCCCATAGCTACCCAATCCCTGGCACTGTAAGCCCCCACATCCGGGGGCACCTTGTTGAAAGCCTGGCAGCATCTGTTGAGAATGCTGCCCAGGAATGCCAGTCAGAGGAAGAGCCCCGCACGGCAGCAGCTGGCTTGCCAGTGGGCAGTGTGTTAGGTCAGGCCAATGGCTGCAGGCAGAGGACTGACCACCAGGATCCTGGCAGGCTCAGGACAGCCAGCAGGGAGGGCCAGGTGGAGAGCAGCCCCACCTTAGTCACCTTGAGGAACCATAAGGGAAATGGTTGTTACTGCAGCTGCTACCAAGGGCTGGGCCCAAACATAATGGAGCCGGAGCAGCCGTCCCTAACTCCGGGAAGGCCCCAGCTTAGCCAGCATAGCGGGGAAAAGGATATCACTGCTTCGGGTGTATAAGGAACTGTCCATGATTCCGTTTGGGTACCGGATCCTGAGGTCCCCCAGTTTAAATCGAGGAGAACGTGTAAGCTTCAGACAGGCCAGCAGCGGAGCTGGGTGCAGAAGTTCGCCAGGGCCCATAGGGAGAAGCGCCAGGAAGGCTGCCAGAGGGTACTTGTAGCTCATTCCCTCACTCAGGTCCCAATAGCCCCGCTCCCCTCCCTCAGGTTCCTTTCCCAGATATGGACTGCAGCGCCTTAGGGCCCACAGCAAAGGGAAAGAACTCAAGAACACCCAGTAGCCCGGGGCCCAGAGCCATGTGTCGGAGACGCCCTCCCTAGTCAGCAGAATGGCAATGTCACCCATGGTTGGGATCCATCCCACTTCACCAGACTGAGCAGTGAGATAGTCTCACCCAAACACACCAATCCAACCTATTTTTCTACTACTCCAATATTCCTTCTCCAGTTAAAGCAATTTAATCTCCTTCCTGTTCCAAGAACACAGCATGATCTTCCCTGCCTCAGTTTCTTCTCTCTTATTGTTCCTCTCACTTGAAATGTCTTCATTTCTCCTTTCTGCCTAGTATTAACTCTCCTTAAAGCCCCACCTATTCCAAGAAAGCTTTTCCTATCTTTTCTAGCCTCTTCCTTCTCTTAACCATACAGTAGCAAACAACCAGATTGTTTGCTACTGTTTCATATAACCTTGGATTTTCAACTGGAACACAAGCTCCTTGAGAGCAAAATACTGTGAACATACACTTTGTGTTTCACGGTGCCTCACCCAATACAAAAACCCACAGTAGATGGTCAAATTATTCATTTTTCAACTGTGTAGTGCAACAAATAAACCAAAATGCTACTTCATATTTTCATACGTGCCTTAAATGTCTAAGGAACGCCAATTTTAAGCCTACAAGTGACACCAAGTTGGTTGTGGCTAGCAAACATCTGCTAGCAACCTGTGAGAAAGAATGAGATGCTGAAATAGCCTTAAGCTGGAGAGGTGATTAAAAAGAAACAGGATATAGTTCAATAGAGTACAAGGAAGAAAAACAAGCTATATAATTCAAAGGTAAAGAATGACCAACTGGCACAAGGGCAACAACAAAAAAAATTGAGGCAGCATGAAAATTTACCAGGTGATATAAATTATTACCTAAGCACAACAATGGGAGTTATATAAGGGAATGAATACAACATATAAGAACTTTAGGATGTTCTGCCAAACCTGTACTTATCAGACTCTCAAAAAAATATGGTCCATTTTGGGCTTCACAAACTAGATGTGGAACACTGGAACTGGTGGTTCCAGAGAAAAGTAGCAAAAATAAAGATTCAGGGAAATGGAAACCTTGAGGAAAAATTCAACTTGGAGGGGAAAACCCTAAAAACCCTAAAAAATCCTAAAAAACAGAAAAGGATTATATATTGATAAAGGTGAATTAATACTATTTTTACATAGATGAAACAAAAGAAAATAAGTTGCTAAATTCTGCAAAAAATGCCTTTGAAAACATTTAGGGTAATTTATAAAAAAAAAAAAAAGATCACTGAGGTGAGTAGGTTAAGTGTGGTAATTCAAGGAGGCAGAGGGTGAACTTCTGGCGATCCCCAATGGCTACTTCATTCTAAAACATCCCAAAGTCTCCTGAGAGTGCCTCACTCATTCATTGTCAGCTCTCTAACCTAAAGTGTCTCCCTCTTTTCCCTAAATGAACCTGTATTCTTACCAGTCCTTTGATGAGGTCTGAGCTTCTCTTTTAGGTTAAGTTGTTCCTGGGGCCTTAGTTCTGGGCAACTTGCCCATTCTTTCTTGGCCACAGCCTTGGGCTGGGACTCCCCTGCTTCCTGCTGAACACTTAGTAACTGCAGAGGTGATCTTAGAGGTGTCACCTTCTCTGCTCGAACTTCCTGCCCTTTCACAGGGACAGCGACCTAGACAGAATACCCGTTAGTTCTCAATGACAAGCTAGATTAGGGTGGGTTTCCAAGGATAAATACTTGAAATCAAAGGAGATCATCCCACAGGGGCAGAACCACACATCCCACTCCCCAGGCAGCAAAGAGATTGAGAAAGGGGAGATCAAGATGCTACATTTGGTAAAGAAGTTCAAAACAATGCCCTCCTTTTATTCCCGGTACAAGAAACTGCTGAAACATTTTGGCATAGTAGATGGAGGATCAGCCAAACGGTCACCCACTGGTTTCCGTGGCAGAAATAATACCCATCGTACAGAGAGCCAAAGGGCCCTGTTGTACCCCCACTTCTCCTGTCGTGTGGTCCCTCACCCTGCTTTCGGAATCCCCCGCTCCTCCCCGGGCACTCCGGCCTCTTGGGTTCTCTCTCCAAATCTTCTACCAGGGTCACGGCTTCCTCTCCGCTCTCTGGACGATGCTCCTGTACCCAGGGCTGACTCTCCCCAGGCAGGACGGTCAGGAATTGCTCCAGCACCAGGGTCTCCAGGATTTGCTCCTTGGTCCGAACCTCTGGCCGTAACCACCTACAGCACAGCTCCCAGAGCTGGCTGAAAGCTTCCCGGGGCCCAGCCACCTCCTGGTAGTGGAATCTCCGGAACCGCTGTCGGAAGGTCTCCGAGTTCCCCACATCGCCTCTCAGAGCGGACTTGGCCATCGTTCACAGAGGAGGCAGTCTGACATCAGACGGAGGTGTGGCAGCCGGGGCTTCCCCCGGCCTCCTCTCTGTCTTTGGGGACCTGCGGGAGGAGCTTCTCCCTGGGCAGAGAGGAATGGGAGGGTCCCAGGGGGCGCCCATTCATCCAAGGCCGTCCCAGGGCCAGCCTGCAGGAACCAGCTGGACTGGGAGCAGAAGCCAGGGTTAGGGACGGGAGCGGGGCTGCCCCAAAGCTGCCTCTGCGGCCTGAAGCAGCGAACCGCGTGTACTGACCGCACCTCCACAGCACCGGGGGGTCTGGATCCTAACGGCTGCCAGGCGGCGGGAGGGGCCAGCGGCCCAGCACCCAGCACCCAGCAGGGGGCCCTCACGGCCCGCCCCCCGCCCGATCCGAGCCCTTCCCAGAGCCCTCCGCGCCTGCCCCGCCCCCTCCGCTCCACTTTCACCACCTCCCCAGGCAACAATCGATGCAGGAACGTGTGGTCTTTGTTTTCCTCTAGTTTGGGGAACCTCGGGGTCCCGGCCCGTAACGGGCACGACAGGGGAGGGCCGGGTGGGCCCTGGGGGTCACCGTGAGCTGGGGGTGACAGCCGACGGGGGAGCGCTTCTACACGGGGGACAAGACCCTGCGGAGAGGACCTGGGGTGTCCCGGAGCCTGGCGGAGGGAGGGAGATCGGGGTTCGGGAAAGGACAGGGCGCCCGGGCTTCGGTCTCTTTGTCTCGGCTCCCTCCGGCCGGGTCACTCTTGGCGTCGTCCCGTCCTTTCCAGACGGTCACTGATTGGGCTGAGGGGAGCCCCAGGCACCCCCGTCCCGGCCTGCCTCCTCCATCTGTCCGCTCCTCTCCACCCCCGCCCCCTCCCACCGCTCCCCCCGAACCGAGTCCGGTCCCCGCCTCCCGGAGGGCCTCACCCGCTCCCGCTCCGGCCCCGGCCCGGCTCTCCAGCCTCCCAGACCAGCTCCCAAACCGGAAGGCCGCGCGGGAGACACCGAGGACCTTAGGGCGCGTGCGCCAAGGCCGCTGCCTGGACTACGTCTCCCAGAGAGCTCGGTGGACTAGAAGCGAACGTGGTCGCTCCGACCAAGCTACGTGAACGCTTCCGGGCTTCCATTGGCAGGGAAAAGGAAGCCCTCGCGCTGGCCGGTGCCTTTTTCTCTTCCTCGAAGGAACTGTCTTTCCCGGCTAGTTGATTCGGCCGGAACTACACTTCCCAGCGGGCCTTGCGCACAGCGGCTGGAGCAGCGCTCCTCCCCCGACGGCCGGGGGAGCTCGCGCCGGCGGACGCTGCCTCAGCGGCCCGCTGCCCGCCGTGGGGATGATCCACGAGCTGCTCTTGGCTTTGAGCGGGTACCCGGGTGCCATCTTCACCTGGAACAAGCGGAGCGGCCTCCAGGTACGGCCCACCCTGAAGGGAGCGCTAATTGGAACTCCACCTGACGGGGAAAGCAAGGGGCGGAGTTAAGAGTGCCAGTGTTTAGGGCCGGGGCGGGACCTGGGGGGGGCGGGGTAAGGCGGTCAGAGGGGCGGGACCCTGGGAGTAGGGAGCGTGGACGGACTGCGGGGCCTGCGGTGGAGGAGCGGGGGGCGGGGCTTGGCCTGGGAGCCGCTAATGAGGGGGCGGAGCCTGGAAAAGGGCGGGAGGGGGTCGGCTCCCGGGGCTCTGGCACGGGCTGGGGTAGAGGGGCGGGGCCACGACCGGGGTCTGCGCGAGAGGGCTGAAGAGAATGAATGGCCGAGGGAGAATTGTGTCACTTCACCCTGCCTGCCTCAGTTTCCTCATCTGTAAAATAAGCTAGAGAAGGAAAGGGCAAGCAGCTGCAGCGTCTGCCTAGGAACCCCAAGACGGTCCAAGGTGATTGCGGACCCTGCGCTGTGTTTTACGGTAACCAGCCCGGTCTGTAAGAATTAAGAAATGAAGCAGGCGGGTCAGACTTCTCCGAGGTCCGAGGTCCGCCCCCGCCTTGGCCGCCTCACAGCAGGGGTCCCCTGCCAGGCTCAGGCTGCCCTTTGACCCGAGCGCCCCTCCAGAGGCTCTGACCGTGCAGCCCCTCCTACGAGCCTCTTCTCCCTTGGACCCCCTGCTGGGAGAAGCTGCCCGCGCTGCGCCCTCTTCGTTCCTGACCCTCTGCAGTCCGTCTCTTGACCCCATCATTCAACGAAACTAGACTCTTCAGGTTACTAATGGTCTCTTTATTGGCAAGTCCTTGCTTCAGTATTTGACGTTTTACGCCCCCCCCAGCCCCCAGCTCCCGGACACTCCTCTCTCAGTTTGTAATACTTAATTTCCCCCCACCCGACTTTTGCCTACGTATGTGACCACTCCTCAGCTCCCCGGATGCAGGTGTGCCTGTGCCCTCTCCTTTCTCAGGGACCTCGTTATCTTCCCCACGCGGATGGCATCCTGCCTGGATATGCAGCCTTAGTCTCTTTCCCTGCATAGACACCTCACACCCTGCCCGTTAGGTATTTTAAACCAGGTGTTTTATAAGAAATTCAAACTCCACGTGTCCAAAAAGCCCTCCTCTCCATCCCTGAATCTCCTTTTCCTCCTGCTGACTTCCCGGTTCCTGTCCAAAGCTCCGTCTCCCCCAGCCCAGATCCAGCCTTCCCTGTCCTTCTCCCTCTGCCTCTCACACCCAAGCCGCCTCCTGAATGCATCCTCCCCGGGGTTCCCTTCTAAAACATGGACCTGACCATTTCCCTCCCCTGCCCAAGGAGCATTCCTAGCTCTGGCTGGGCTCTAGGCTCAGACTTCTCCACCGGGCATGGAGTATACCCTCACAGTCTAACTCCGGAGTGATCGATTAGACATGAGTGCCCTTGACGCACTCCCTTGCAGCCAAACTGAGCCCATGCAATTCCCTTTCTCCTCCTTGTGCCTGTCACAGGCTGTGCCCTCTTCCTGGAGGCCCTTAGGTGCCATCTCCTCCATGAGGCGCCCGCCCGCAGCTGCTAGTTCTCCCCTTGAAAAATTGTATTGTGTACGTTCTGTATTGACTTGCTTGCAAATATGTCGTATCTCCGCAGTGGAATACTTAGATCCTTGAGGAAAAGGACGATTTTTCTTTGCCTAGCACAATGCCAAGCCTATAATGAGAACTTAATAAATACTTGCTGATTGATTATCTGCTCCTACTTGCATGCTAATGAATGCTGCTAGAGGAAGTCCCAGCACTGCTAATTAGGTCTTCCACAAATGGATATTACTTAATCTTGACTTGGCCTTCACTTCTGCTTGCCAGTTCTCTTCCCTGATTGACCTTCTCTTGTACTTGTCTCCCACCCCTTCCCTGCTCCCTCTAGACAGCAGGTCTCAACTCACACTTCACTCACAGTTCAGGACTGTTCATCATGAGCTTCCTCTTCTCCTCTGTGGAATGTTAAGGGAATTTGAAGATCTTCTTTGACCATTAATAGACACATAGAGCCCTGGCTACAGGGAGTTTCTAATTAAGTGCTGGGGCACCTTCAAGCTCCTGAGCACTCAGCCAATCAGATGCCAAGTCTTTGTTATATATTCTGGGAGTAGGCATTTGCTTTGGGGGTCCACTCATAAGAAGGATCTTTGGATTTCTTTGATTTCCTGGTGGAGATTCTGAGTAGCCATATGTTCGGAGCCCACACATCTCCGCCCCACACCCCGACTGCTCTGATGGCTGTGCTCCCTCAATCCAGTGATGTACATAAAGTGTACAGCAATATTGCTTTACCCAGACTGTTGGAGTTCTGTATGTCTTTGTGCTAATTTCTCTGCTTGCATTTTCTCCAAGTTCAGGGTGCTGACTTTTCCCCTGAACTAGTGAATGTAATTAAAGTAGGATTGTTAACCCCTTTTTGAGCAGTCTTTCCTTTAAAAGCAGATCAAAGAACCTGTGCTAGCAGGCCATCCTGGGTGTGCTAGGGTGCTTGCTAATATACTCTGTTACGTACTTCAAATCATCTCGGTGTTATCCTCTCCTTTGCATTAGTCAAGGAAGAAGACATGGCCCTTCTCTTCACTAATGCCAAAGCCTCTACTTCAGAGATTCCTTGAACTTGGTTTTTTTTTTTTAACAGTTTGATAACATTTTCAATATAATTAGTTCTTTTGGCAATCTCATGCTTTTTATTTTTGCATATTTACAAACTTTTCTGAAAAAGGGGTCTTTGGCCTTCACCAGACATGATCTGCCAAAGGAGTCCATGACACAGTAAAAATGAAGAAGCCCTATTCTACTAAAACCTTTGATCACCTCCTCTCCTGTCTCCTCTGGGAACTTGCTCTTTCAGATATCTCTTTGCTCTCCCAAATTTCTAATCTCTCCCTGTCCACCGGCTCTTTCCATGATGCCCCATAAACATGCCAGCTGTTTTCTGTTAAACTTCTAGAAAAAGCTGTCTGCACTCATTGCTTCTACTTTCTCATTTCCCACATGTTTTTCAACCTCCTGCATCCTTGCTTCTGTCCTCACCACTTGGCTAAAGTTACTGTGTATAAGGTTACCAGTGATCTCTGTATTATTAATTCCAGTGGTCTTTTCTCAGTCCTCATCATTCTTGACTTCTCTGCCTCCTCTTTCTGACTTTCCCATCTCTGGATTTGTATGACATTGTTCTTTCATACTTCTCTTCCTCTCTGCTCTACCCATCCTTCTCAGTCTCTTTGCAGGATCTTCATCCATATCCTCCCGTAAGCACTGTCCCTGGGTGGGAGCACCACAGTGCTGGGTCCTGGACCCTCTTCTCCTTTACCTCTACTCTTTTACGGTGTTCACCTCTTGTTCCCGTGGGACCAACTATTATCTCTTGGCAGATAGCCCTCATCTCAGTCCTGAGCTCTGGTGCCACGTCTCCAACTATCCGTTAAACAACTGAAACTCTGAGTCATCCTTCATTCTTCCTTTAGCCTTTTCGTCCCCCAGGGATCAATCTGTTGGTAAGTCATACCTCTTCTGCCTCCATGACATTCTCACCTACGTTCTTTTCTCTCCTCTCATGGGAGCCTTCCTACTTGTGGTCCTCATCACCTTTCACCTGGACTATTGTAGTAACCTCTGATTTGCACTCCCTCCCTTTTTTCAGTCTGTTCTTTTTATGCCAAAGTCATATCCTTAAAGAATAGGTTTAACCATGCTACTCTTCTGCTCATGAAGCTTTAATGGCTCCCTGTTGCCTCTAAAATCAAATGCAAATTCACCAGTGTATGCCTTGAAATTGGAATAACTTTCTAATTGTTCTCCTTGCATCTGGTCTCCTCTTCTTCAGTCCACCCTCCACAGAGCTACCAAAGTAATGTTCTTAAAGCATATGTATGATCTTGTCATTCCTCTGCTCAAGGAGTTTCAATGGTGATTTTTTGGCACTGGAAAAAAATTCAGACTTTTTTTGGGGAGGAGGGGAAGGGATCAGAGACACTTAAAGCCCTTCCCAGTTTGGCTCCAGCTTTTTTTTACACTAGGGTTACATATTACTTTCCTTTATATACTAAATGTTCCATCTGTACTGGGTTCTATTTATTCTTAGTAGAGAGCACCCCATCTCCTCTCTCTATGCCTTTACCCATGCTGTGCCCCATGCCTAAAAGGCTTTCCTTTTTCATTTTGCCTCTTGGGACCCCGCTCTCTTCAAGCTTCAGCTCAGAGGATAAGATGCCTCTTCCCATTTCCCATTTGTTGATACCCTTCCCCCATGACTTTTTATACATTTTGTATTTACTTATCTGTATTGCTCAGTCTGATGTAAACTCCTTAAGAGCAGATGCAGCTGCATTTTTCCTCTGTTGCTCACCGTGCCTGTCCCAGAGGTGCTCAGAAAGTGGTCGTGAAATTGAAGAGCTCAGCCAAGGAGAAGGAGTTGGCGCTGTTCTTCCTCTTCTTTTTGAATTTTTTTGTGTTTAACCTGTGGTTTGGGTGGATTTTTTCCCTAAACTTTCCAAATTTAGCAACTTAGAAAGTTGTCTTATTTATAGACTTTCTCATCTTTGGTATTTAGTGAAGTGATAGGGTTTGAGAAGAGGAGAATTCTCTTACTTTTTTTGTTTAATTTCTTCATACAATTGCCTTGCATTGTCTCTTGAGTAGTTTTTTTTTTTTAAGTTTTCATATGCATATGTTGGTGTGCCTCTTCATATCCCCTACAACTAGCACAGTCCTGGGCACACAGAAGGTGCTTGGTAAGTGTTTATTCATTGGTGGAATGTTAGAGATGGCAAGGCTGAAGGGATTAGGAAGGAAAAGGTAATTGCTTATTACGTAGCTTCCTTGACCTCCTTCCAGATTATGAAAGTCCATTCAGGTGATGGATTCAAAATGTAGAATGAGACATTTTTTAGACCTAGACAGTACAAGAATTTGTTTGGCCCAACTATACACATTTATTACAGGGGTTTTGTTTTTCTTTTTTTCTTTTTAATGAGAGAGAAGGAGAGAAAGAAAATAAATGCTTGTTAATTGAAATTTTACATTTAAAAAATAAACACCATTTTCTTTTTAAGTGATATTTACATGAACAAAAAAAACTCAGTTTTTTATAGTCTATGATGAATTTGTTATAATCACTTTAAAAAGATGCCAGTAATGTGCAAATAGTTATATTTTACAGAACTCTTCTGATAAATACACCTCACAAAAGGCAGAATGAGGAGAAAAAAATGTCATCATAAAACATTTGGAGAAAAACATCCTGTCATTATTGTAAAGCATTTGGAGTATCCTCAGGGTGGGAGTCAAATGAATCAGAGGCATCTGTGTCCTTAATGTTGTTACCACTTTTGTAGGTGTCACAGGACTTTCTGTTTCTCCATCCGAGTGAAACCAGCGTCCTGAATCGACTCTGCCGCCTTGGCACGGACTATATTCCCTTTACAGAGTTCATTGAACGATATACAGGCCATGTGCAGCAGCAGGTGGGTGGTCAGCCCTTGAGGACAGTGGTGATGTTTTTTATACGTCTTGCATTTGGGCTCAGAAGAGCGCCAAGTATCGGTAGTATTAATAGTAACATTAGTAACAGTGTTACGAATAATATTAATGACAGGAACATTTATAGAGTCACTGAATTTGAGAATTAAATAGCCCAAACTCTTACTACAAGCAGTCCTTGAAGACTTCTAAAGGGAGAGAATTCATTACTTCCTGAGGTAACCCATTCCCTGCTTGGATAGGTCTAAGTCAGGGGCGGGGAACCTGCAGCCTCATGGCCACATGTGGCCTTCTAGGTCCTCAGGTACAGTCTGTTGATTGAGTCCAAGTTTTACAGAACAAAGGAGATATGTTCTGTGAAGTTTAGGTTCAGTCAAAGGGCCACTTTTGAGGACCTAGAGGACCACATGTGGCCTTGAGGACACGGGTTCCCCACCCCTGGTAGATGTTAGGAAGTTTTTTCCTGACATTGAGTATAAATTTGCCTCTCTGTGATTTCAACTCCTAGCTTCCTAGAAGCATAACAGATCCATGTGATGAATGAAAGAGAGAGTCCTGTGGAAGATGGAATTCCCCTAAGGTTATTTACAAATGTGTCGTTATTTGAATTGTTTTTCCTGTAAGTTCTGGGAGTTTTTGTTCTACAGCATAAGAGTCAGCAGCGTACGATGTGAAGAGTGCTGGGTGGGGATCTGGTTCTGTCACATACTTCCTATGTGACCTTTGAGGAAGTAACAGAACCTCTCTGGTCTCAGAAGAACATCTGTCTATGAGTGGCATTATACACATTAGAAAGAGAGAGAAGGGAGTTGGAGGCTGGTTTTAAATTTAGACTTCTGGCTGGGCTTTTGCTCAAGTTGGAGTTAAAAATATGGGTTCCGCAGATCCAATAGTTCTCAAGGAAGATGGATTTTTTTCAACAGAGGAGGAATTCTGTCCTTTTTCTTTTTTCATCACAAAGTTTTTATTCTTCCTTAAGGCAAAGGGTTAAGAAGGTTCTGGCTTAAAATAAACATGACATCAGTTTTGGAAGGTGGGAATAGGAATTATGACTCACACTGATATAAATATTTACAAAATGCTTTCCTCGCAACATCCTTTTAGGTAGGGAGTATAAATATATTTTTCCCATTTTACAGAGAAGTAAACCCAGGCTCAGAGAAGTGAGGTGACTTTGCTTCAGGCTGTTCACCTAATCGGTCTTGGAACCAGCACTAGAGTTCAGTTTTCCTTTGTCTTAGGACCAGTGCTCCACACTGCACCAAATCTGGACTCAGTCCCCAGTTCTACCTCTTGTGACCTTGGACAGATCACTTAACCTCTCTGAACCTCTTCCTCATCTCTGAAGTGAGAAAGTTGGACTGGATGAACTCCAAGGACCTTTGATGTTGTCAATCTGTGGTCCAACAATGTTAATGGGCAAACTATTTCCCTCACTCCGTTGTATGTTTCTTCTTACGGAGGTTAATTTGACACAGCTATTCAAACATCAGCAGTACAACTAATAATGACGTAATAACAACAAAAAGGATAGTATTTAAATAATACTTAAAGGATTTTGTAAAGCACTTGACAGATGTACCATTTGGTCCTCACAGCAGCTCTGGGAGGTAGGTGCTGTTAGTATCCTCATTTTACAAAGGAAACTGAGGCAGACAGAGGAAGTTTTACATGTCTAGGGTTCCACAGCTAGGAGGTGTTTTGAAGCCACATTTGAACTCAGGTCTTTGTGACTCCAGGTTCAGCACTTGATCTGCAAGTCCCAATCCTGGAGCTAATTTAATTAGCCTTTGTTTAATCGCAGGATCACCATCTGTCCCAGCAAGGCCAGGGTGGATTACATGGAATTTATTTGCGGGCCTTCTGCACAGGTCTGGACTCCATCCTGCAGCCATATCGTCAAGCACTGCTTGACTTGGAGCAAGAGGTGAGGTAGAGAAGAGGAGAAAGAGGCAGGCAGTAATGCCCCTGAGTCCCCCAGTTTCCTCACTAGACCACATCCTTGGAAAGAAAATGCGGTCCTCCCTCCCCACCATAGCTTGTCTTCCTTTAATTAGGGTTTCAGAATTGGGAAAATGCCTTTAATGAGCATATACCACTATAAGCTCTCCGTATTGTTCATTTAATGATCAGAGTAACTTCTTGCCTCTGTAAGAGGTTCCAGGGTATTCTGTGAACATTTTGCTTTCAGTTTTTAGTGACCTGTATCACTTTAGTGACCCTGTATCACTATCTTCTGTGGGAACCTAAAAGCACTCATCATTACCACAAGGTCTGTTCTCTCCCTCTCCCCAGCCAGTGTTCTTAGGTCATAGGTTAGAAACTTTTTGAGATGGTGTTTTTCTAATTATGTTTTTTATTGCAGTTCCTTGCTGACCCTCCCCTTTCCATATCACATGTCAATTACTCCTTGGACCAGGTATCTTTGTAGATAATGGAATATCTTGGGTTCTTTTTGTCTGTTCTCTCAGTCTTTTAGGTATATTTGACTAATCTAGTATTTTGAAGAGCTCTCCTACTTCCAGATTCGGAATTTGAATCTAAAATTTTACATTTTGTACATTTAATCTGCTTTATTATATGAGCATTATTTCATGAATTCTGAAGATAAATCGTCTCTTAACATTTGGTACTAAAGTTGTCCATGTTGATGTTATACTGACTATCCTGCCAGCCTCCAAAATAGGTGTTTCTAGCTAAAGATAGGCTGAGAGGAGTAGGCCCTTTTTTTGCCTCTTCTGGCTGGAGTTGATCTCTCTATCTTCATTCAGAAATGCCATCATTTCCAGAGCTTATGTTTATACTCCCTCTCTTACATTTGGAACACGTAAGAGATTACATTAGATTAATTAACTTTTGCTTTGCTTTGTAGTTCCAACTTCTTTTTCCCTCAGTGATGGTTGTTGTTGAACAGATTAAGAGTCAGAAGGTAAGCACTTCTTTTATTCTGGTTAATGATGTACGTAATTCAGTGTGCTTAGTGATTTGCACCACATAGATTTCTTCAAACTGTTGTGTTTGGGGAAACCATGAAATTAGACCTGAGAAGGAAAGGCATCATACATGTTGATCATTGATGGGAGCAAGGAGCTTTTTCCTCAAGGTCATGCTTCAGTATTAAGAGGTCACCATGCCTAAGTCATTCACCTAACTTTGTTAAATGTACTTTTTACTTAGGTTGTTGCTATTATTACTGTCATGGAAAAATTGATTCCAAGTATTCTGGGAGACTGTTGGCTTTTGGGATCTGAGCTAGTAACTCTGAGATCAGCAAGTGCTGAGTAGATTACCTAGTCAAGTTGGGTTGTGAAAAGTACCCTCTGGCTCCCTGAGTCCTTTTCTCTTGAGTTGTTATAAGAACAATCACAGGAAGCAGCCTTGAAAGTAGTATAATTTTTACAAATTCATCCACAGCATTTTAAAAAAATCTGCAGTGAGACAATTGGTGTTGCATGTGACACACTCCTGTCCTCTTTCCCTCCTTCTACGCACTCCCAACCCCAGAGATATTTAATGAGACCTTTGTAAATGTCACACAGATGCAGAATACATATCAATACTAATGTATATGGGCTCCCTCCCTCTTGCCCCCTTCTCTTTCTCTCCCCCTCCAACTCTGATCTGTCTGTCTGCCTCTCTTACACATACACACTTGTACTTATGCATACACATACACACACACACACACACACACACACACACACACACAGAGTAAATAAGTGCCACTTCTTCAGCTAAAAAGCCCAACCAGATAATTTAGGCCAAAGAATTGAATGAAGGGTAGGACTCAGTCCCACATAGAGGTAACCATAGCACAGAGGCAAAAGTATCTAATTTGGCTTCTTTCTTTGATGAATTGGACCAAACAGTTGCCAGCCCTCTACTTCATTTTGTGTTGTGTAGACACATACCCAGCTGTATGCACAGTGAGTTGTTTAAGTGCATCCCCTCCATTCCTGGAAGCCTTGTGTGGGCTTCTTCATGGACCTCTCTACCCCTGCAGCTTCTTTACACTCCCCTGTCCCCCCAAAATGAGAAGAAAAGTACCACCATGAATGGAGTTACGAGCCAGATGAAAATTTTCTCTCCTTTCCCATGTTAGCCTTCTCTGTCTCATTTCAATTGGGAAAGGAGAGTGAAAAATCCAAGAAGAGCTGGTGGTTCACTCACCTTCTTTTCCACGATGGGCCTAGGGATGCTGTGGGCTGAAGTTCAGCAGAAATAGAAAAGATTTGCACATTTTACTAGACTTCACTCTGCACAATTGGAAATGTGCTACATCCATGTTATCCTTTCTGACTACAGAAGCAAAGATAAAAACTCTCTCCTTAAAGAAGCTGATGGGGGGGCCGGTAGTTTTTACTTCTGAATTAACATGTTCATTCTTGGCTGATGAATCTAGAACCTGTAATCTAAACATTTAAACATTCTTATGCAGTATCTTTGTGGAGAAGTTCTACTTTCTTCTTCCAGAACAAGCTAATAGGCATATCCCCAAGTAGATCTGGCTCAGGAGTAGATTGACTGACCCATTCAGTCACTTTTAGGAAACCCAATGGAATATGTAGCTAGTAGCACCTGCAAATATGGGGATCCAGGAAGGCTTCTTGCAGAAGGGGGGACTGTAGCTGAGACTTGAAGGATCCAGGAAAACTAGGAGGCAGAGGTGAGGAGGAAAGATTTCCAGGCATGAGTGATAGCTGGGGAAAATGCCTGAAGTCCAGTGACAGAATGTCAGCAATGAGGCCACTGTCACTGGATCAGTGTGTGCGTGTGTGTTTGTGTGTGTATTGGGGGAGTGAGATGAGGGAGTCACTGTTGATGTGTAAGAGGTAGGAAAGGACAAAGTTATGGAAGTGCCACTGGAATTGATTCAGTAGGTCCCTCCTGGACCAATCACAACTGAATGTACAATTTAAACTGTGCAGCAGGCACTGTATAATTTTTAGAAGTTTATCTTTTCCACAGATTCATGGGTGTCAGATCTTGGAAACAGTATACAAATACAGCTGTGGGGGACTGCCTCCTGTACGCAGTGCGCTAGAAAAGTAAGTCACAAAAACTTAAATAAGATTGACACAGTTCATCAAGACCATTTTATTTGCATATGATCTAAAACTTCTCCAAAATAGTTAGTAATAGATGGGACTGAAAAGCTAACACTGAGCAGATAGGTCTATATGATCAAAGTAGGAGAGGCCAGGATGCCAGCCAATAAAGAATCCAGGATGGTACTACATAAAAGAGAATGAATTAGTGTGGATGACTTTAAGGTCCCTCTGATTGTCAGATCCCATCATCCTTAGGGTGTTACCATTATATATGCTGGGTTTTGCTTGGCTATATTTGAGTATATCTTTTAAAGTAATTGCTATTTTCAGTCAGTAAGTCAACAGGCATTTTATTAAATGTTTACTATTTGCCAGGCTCTTTGCTAAGCCTGAAAATACAAAGAAAGGTAAAAATACTGTCCCTCCTCTCAAGTATCTTATTTTCCTAATGGGAGAAACAACTTTTAAACTATTTACATATAAGATATTGTTTATATGGAGTAGTTGAAAAGTAATTTCAGATCAGCCACTGGTATTGGGGAGGGACCAGGAAAGGCCTCCAGTAGATGGTGGGATTTGAGCTGAGTCCTGAAGTAAGCCAAGGGAGCCAACATGTGGAGAGTAGAAGGAAAAACCTCCCAGGCAGTGGGACAGCCTGTAACAAAGCATGGAGTTAGGAGAAGGCAGGAGCTGCTGGATCGTAAAGTATATGGAGAGAAGTAGAGGATAAGAAGACCGGAAAGGTAAGAAGGGGGCTAAGCAGAGAATTTTCTGTTTGATGCTGGCGGTGGTAGGGAACCAGCTCATATTGCCCATTTTATCTTACCTTCTTTAAAACTTGAAGTTAAGCTTCTGTCCTGGGTGGAAAGACTGGACTCTGATCTCCAAGTTTCCTTCTAATTCTAATATTTGGTTACTGCACAAGAACATCTTGGAAATACTTGAGCTAGTTCTGGAGAGGGTGCTTGATCTTCTCTTTTCATGTATTTTTGTAATGCTCCATTTCTAATTGAGTCATCCTCCCTTACCACATCCATTCCCTTCCTTTTTGGTGAAACAAGAGAAAAGGAGCAAACTGCTTTTGCTGGCAGAGAAACAGACTTCTCTGAGCTCATCTCATTGTGTTTTAGCAGGAATTTTCAGCTCTGAAACTCTTACGCAGGGTGAGAATAAACAATATGGAAAAGAAACTGTCAAAATAGCTGAAGGACATTTTAAACTTAATATGGGAACTTTAATTATAAGAAATTTAATGACTAATTCCAAAAAGATAGGAATAAAAATGGAATGATTATTTTTAGTGTAATGGACAGTTTCCCTTCTGACTCACCAAATTCTTACTCAGATCTTGGCCAGTACCCTCTAGTGACGTCCCAGAATGGCCTGGGTGTTTGTGCCCAGCAAGGGCTTTTATGGCATTGGTTTTTCTCTCCCTTTCTCCACTCAGGATCTTGGCAGTGTGCCATGGGGTCATGTACAAGCAGCTTTCTGCCTGGATGCTACATGGCCTCCTCTTGGACCAACACGAAGAGTTCTTTATTAAACAGGGCCCATCTTCTGGCCTTGTCTCTACTCAACTGGAGGAGGAGGAGGAAGACCTGGGCATTGGAGGCCTGACAGGGAAGCAGTTACGAGAACTTCAGGACCTGGTGAGGATTTGAAGGGAAAGGCAGTACATTCCACCAGATAGTGACCCCTTCGCCCTCTCACATGAGCTTGCACTGAGCCTGCCACCTCGGTGCCATCTGAGCCACTTCCTTCAGCCTGTCCCTCCTGATATTTGCCTTTGTCTGAATGAGGTTTGCAGGATGCATGGGAAAGAGCGCTGAAGAGTACAACCCCCACCTCCTTTGCTTGTTTGTCTAGGTCCAGACTTAACCTCCCTGGGGCCTATTTTCCTCGTCTCTAAAATGAGATTGGACTTGATCCAGTTCCAGACCCATGAGTCTATGATAATCCATTAGGCTGGGCAGTTGTGAGGCCTTCTTCATACCATACTAATACCATACTTAGGAAGTGGACAGCTCCTTAAGTTGTGTCTCTCTGGCAGCTTTTTGATGCAGCTCAAGGTCTTAATTAGGATTCACAAAAACCTATATAGATGCCAGTGTATTACATAAGAATCATAAATTCTTGGAACTGAGCATAATAGGATTTTTTTTTTAGGACTTCACAGGTCTAGTCCAACCTACTCATTTTACAGAGGAAGGAACTAAGGCTCAGAGCAGTTGAATGATTTAGCTAGAGTCCTGTAACTAGTTAATGGCAATGCTAGAACTAGAACGTTCATGTGTTGTGCCTCTCCTGCCTGCTAGCCACCAGGCTAGACTACCTCCTTGCAAGCACAGTACATGCCTGGCAGGTGGGAGTTGTACATCCCTGGGTTTAAAGTCCCTATTGCCCAATATATTAACTATGGAATATAAAGGATGGAGATAGATAGAGTTACTGCATACTTTCTTGTTTCCTTTGTCACTCTGTATCTCCTCACCCAGCGCCTGATTGAGGAAGAGAACATGCTGGCCCCATCCCTGAAGCAGTTTTCCCTTCGGGTGGAAATACTTCCTTCCTATATTCCAGTGAGAGTCGCTGAAAAAATCCTGTTTGTAGGAGAGTCTGTACAGATGTTTGAGAATCAGAATGTGAATCTGACCAGAAAAGGTAGGAAGTCCTGTCTTAACATCTCATCCCCAAGAGCTGGTCAAGAGCAGTTTTTATTGCCCATTGCCTCATAAGCCAAGGCAGTGGTCAGTGTAGTACATCATATTTTGAAATAAATCTTGTAAGAGGGCACCATGATGCTTCTTGTCAGAAATCTTCAAAGCAAGGGAAGTGGCACCCAGTGGTTAAGAGCAAAAATTATTGCCCTGTATTTACTAGACCCTGGTTAGTTAGATTGTCTATAGTAACAAATGAAAGAATCAGAGCGTTGTTGATAGCATCGCTCCGAGGGTCTCTCCTCCTACTGTCCGTGATACACAGGATCTATTTTAAAGAATCAAGAAGACACCTTTGCTGCCGAGCTGCATCGCCTCAAGCAGCAGCCTCTTTTCAGCCTTGTGGATTTTGAGCTGGTGGTGGACCGGATACGCAGCACTGTTGCTGAGGTTTGCCTTTTAAGTGTCTGATCCAGCATATGTTTTCTGAGGGGGTGGATTGACCTGGAAAGATAGAGAGTGGAGCACAGCAGCTGCTTCTTCTAGCTGGCACTAGAGACCAGGGTGAAGAAATGATTCCTCAGGCCAGACGCTTTCTCCGTCTTTGGGTTTTAGGAATGCTGCCATAGTAAGTGTCCTTCCCTCTTACTGAGCTCAGTCTCTTATGGGACATGGAATGCCTTGCTAGCTGCCTGACGGTGACAGAGACACAATCCACTCAGCATCTTGCGTCACAACGTTTTCTTTAGTTGAAGGAATAGATGAGATCTTTGTTTCACTTTGTGTGTGTATTTCTGCTCCACGGGAGCTTGGGACCAGATTGGGTTTTCCACTAAAGAACAAAAGGACGAAGGGCTAAGCTCTCTTGCTGCTGCCGTCTGTACAGGGTCTAGTAGCAGGTTTTCAGAAGGGTTTTTTGTAGACAGTTTATTGTCATGATCATATGAGTAGTATTCTTTCCTGAGTCATTCAGTGGAATATAGAGCAGCTTTTTAAATAAAGAATCCTCCTTTGTAATGGTGTTCTCAAAATGGGATTTCACTGATGTTCTTGTTTCCTCAGCATCTATGGAAACTTATGGTGGAGGAGTCAGATTTATTAGGCCAACTAAAGGTAATAGTTTCATTTATTTTTCTTTATTGTTAAAATGTAACTAACAGGAAATGACCTTTGCCTTCCCTAACTCTATTGATTTGGGGAAAAAAACCTACCCCTGGATTCTTAGGATGACCTTGTATACTCTTCCCCAAAATGAGCAGCCCATTTCTGGGTGTCATCTGAAGGAATAATTCCTTCCAGGATTTGCTTCTGTAAATACAAGCATGATTGTAGAGATATACCATACTGTAGGACAAAGAGATAGACATAAGTTTTCTTGTAATTTTATCATTTGTGTTGCCACCAAGTAAAGATATCAAATATACTGTAATCTTCCTGGCTTAACAGCACCACTAAAATTTCTCTTCTTGATATGCCTGTTTAGAGGGGCAGAATCTCACATCCATCTGTTGGGGACAG
Source organism: Notamacropus eugenii (assembly GCF_028372415.1). NCBI lineage: Eukaryota > Metazoa > Chordata > Mammalia > Diprotodontia > Macropodidae > Notamacropus > Notamacropus eugenii. The sequence continues at coordinate 30,718,300 of NC_092878.1, read as the reverse complement.
GAAGGAAATGACACTGTGTTCATTGGTATGGGGAATTCCCAAGGAAAAACATTCTATCAGTGTATATCAGTACCTTCTCTGCAACTCCTTGTTTTAGAGAATTTATGTGGAGGTTGAGTGATTTGCCCAGGGTCATACAACCAAGATCTATCCCAAAAGGGACTTGGACCCAGGTCTTCTTGACTCTGAGGTTGGCTCTTTATCCACTGTACCACGCTGCCTCCAAATCCATGTGTTAGTTGGGTCCTAATTAAGGAGACAGCTCTGCACTGTTTCTAGTTTAAAAGCCTTTCTACAGTCTGGGAACCTACTTTGCCAGTGTTACTTCATACTATTCCCTTTCATGAGCTCTGTGTTCTGACCATTATGATAACTAACTGTTCCCAAATGCTTCGTCTCCAGCCTCTTTCTTCTCACATGAGCCATCCCCCCCCATGTCTGGAATGCATTCCTTTGTCATCTCTGCTTTGCAAAAGTCCTCGTCTTCTTCCTTCAAGGCTTAACTTGGGTTCCACTTCCTCAGGGAAGCCTTCGCTTATCTCCCCAGTTTTTAGTGCTTTCTGCTCTAATTTATCTTTAGTTTTACTTATTTAGGTAAATATTCCATCTCCCAAGTAGACTATAAGCCACTCAACAGTAGGGGTAATTTAATTTTCTTCTGTGTGTTCCTCTCTCCTTGGACAGTGCCTTATACATAATAGGAGCTTTGTGAATGCTTTAATTGGATTGAATTCAATTCCTTGGATAGCGAAGAATTCCTAAGACTTGTGTGATTGTTGACTTGTATACTGACATTCTTTTTCAAAGATCATTAAAGACTTTTACCTGCTGGGATGAGGAGAACTGTTCCAGGCCTTCATTGACACAGCCCAGCATATGTTAAAGACACCGCCCACTGCAGTAACTGAGCATGGTAAGTACTCAACAGAAGAGTGAATGACTAAGTTACTTTCCTTGAGAGAAGAGCCCAACTCTCAGCTTCTTCATTGAGGGCTTGAGGGGCAGCCTCCTTACCTTCTGTTGCTGCCTAGGGAAGCCATTTCAGTGGGCCTGGATAGCTTCCATCACACTGCAGTCATCTCCTGGGACAAGCAGCCACATAACGAATGATATCTGTATGAAATGGTGTGGTCTGGACCCCAAAGTCAAATAGTGTTTGTTCCTGACGGTCAGGCAGGGTTGGATGGGAGAACATTTCTTCCAGGCTTCATCATATAGCCAGGTGCTATTATTTGCTCCTTGTTCTTTCTCTCTGCCAGATGTTAATGTGGCCTTCCAGCAGTCTGCCCACAAGGTGCTGTTAGATGATGACAACCTCCTCCCTCTGCTTCACCTGACAATTGAGTACCATGGAAAGGAACATAAGGGTATTAATTCCCTTTCTCTCTCCTTCGCATATCATTGTTCCTCCCTTTTTTCCTGATGCTGCTTCCTTCTCTGAAGACGCTTATATGGTTTTCATCTTAGAGTTATCTACCTTTAGCACTCAGGGGGTCCTAAGAAATCTTCTAGTTCAGCCTCTTCATTTTAAAGATTAAGAAACAGGGATACAGGGTGGTTACACGACTTCCCGAGACTCATGAGTGGCACAGCCAGGATTGGAATCCAGACCACTTCATTAGCAGCCAAGGGTTTTTTCATTATGCCATGCGTCAGTTCTTGTCTTATTCCAGCTGCCTCTGTCTCTAAAGACAACAAAATAATCGCTAAGATCTACCAAAAAACCTGCCTACACATTGTTTCCTTGCCCTCTGCCCACTATGTTTTCCTCCTTGTGTCTTAGACATCCCCCTGGTTTTTTCTGTCATGTTATTCATGTGCATTCTTCTTTCAACAAAACAAGTTGTCTGTCTTAATTAGACTGAAGTTTCTTCATTTTCTTTTTCTTTTTTTTTTTTTTGCCTTAGATGTTACTCAAGCACGAGAAGCACCTTCTCGGGACACCTCTCCCCGAGAAGCCCCTGCGTCAGGCTGGGCAGCCCTCGGTCTTTCCTACAAAGTGCAGTGGCCTCTGCACATTCTCTTCACTCCTGCTGTCCTGGAGAAGTAGGTTTACAAGACCTCTGTGAGCTTTTTGCTAGCAAACACTAACTATGGCAGGGAAGATAGAGGCCCTCTGACCAGTTGTTAGTAATCTGCAGGCCCAGGAGATACAACTTCAAGAATCCATCCATCTCCACCCCAGTCTATTTAACCTGCAGATGCTGACCTAAAACTGTTTAGAGAACTTCTGGTAAAAGAGCCCTTGGGGAAGTAGTATGGTTTAGTAGAAATAGCATTCACCTTGGAATCACTAAACCTGAGTGTGAATCCTGGCTGTGCCATTGGCTACCTCTGTGTTGATGGGCAAGTCATGTAAAGCCCCCAGGCCTTAGTGTCCTCATCTGTTGAATGAGGGGGTTGGATTCAATAACCTCCAAACTCCTAGGTCTTCCTCATATGCCATGTTGCTTCTGTTTTTGAAATTAATTTGAGGTGGCAGTGATCGGCATAATAAGCTTGATGCTGGATGTGTCCTTGAGCCCTTTGAAGAAGGCAGGTTTCAACAGGGATTATTTTAGAATTGAAGGAAATTAGGTTTCTTATTTTTCTGTGTAAACTCATGCCAAGATGAGAGGTCACATAGTTCCAGTTCCCCTAGGAATCAACTCTTCTTCCAAGTGCTTGTCTTCAGTATGTGTCCTCTGACATTTCTCCCATGTCAGCAGCTGTCACGACCTAGGGAGGAATAAAAAGTTTAGAATCACAGACTCTAGAATTGGAAGGGACCATACAAGTTATGTAGTACAGCCTCACTCCCAGGGCAGGAGTTCTTTCTCTGAAAGAGTAATTCAACCACCATTTGGATATTTGTGGAGATAGGAAACTCATTCCTTTTCAAAGAACGTTGTATCACTCTCAGACAGCTAACCATTACATAACATTAAGAGTTCATCATGCACATGGCACAATCCTGAGCCCTAAGAGATTGTGGAAAAAACATGCCTGCCTTTGAGGGGTTTACATTCCCCAAAGGCTGGTCACCTGTTGTTTCTCATGACCTCTGTATAGTTCAGTGAACTTTGTAAGGCAGGTGTTGTTTGGCATGACTTGCAAAGTAAAGGTAGAAGGAGCAGAGGCTGTTTGGAATGCTGGGCCTCCCATGAGTGAAATGGAAAGTCCTGGGACAGAAACATGCATTGGGCTGAGCCTCAGGAGAAAGGAACAAGGACTTTGCCTCCAGTAGAGAGGGCCCTTCTCTGGCTAGCTTCAAATCCTTTCTTTTTGAAAATGGGAAGGAAAAAGGGAGGAAGAGGAGGAATCTGGGACTTGACTGAGGGGAAAGGGGAGGTAGCTGGGAATGGAAGAGTCTAGCTTCACGGTGGTTGTTTTGGACCCAGGTACAACGTTGTCTTCAAGTACTTGCTCAGCGTACGACGAGTGCAGGCAGAACTGCAGCACTGCTGGGCTCTCCAAATGCAGCGCAAGCATCTCAAGTCTAACCAGAGCGATGCCATTAAATGGCGCCTATGGAACCACATGGCCTTCTTGGTGGATAATCTTCAGTATTATCTCCAGGTCTGTGCTGAAAGTTGAATGGTACATGGGAGATGAAGAAAGGGCAGGAGAAAGGTCTTGCAGGGATGTTTTATTCTTGCCCTGGGGGAACGCTCATGAGAGAAAAAAATTGGCCGTGGTTTTTAGGATTGCTATGTGCAATGGTATTGATGAGGCATAAGAAGCCCCAGAAGCACTAGCAATCTCATATGAGCAGCACCACTAAGGCACTTATTAAGTTCTTGTGGATAGGATGACATTGGCATCACCCTAAAATCCTGCTCTGTTTTGTTGTGACAGGAAGCTGACCCTGAGATTTTTTGCAAGTTGTCAGTAAAGTGCAAGTCCTGACAGAACTTTCAGGTCAGGCCATATGACCAGCCTCACTAAGTTAGGAAAGGCTTCACATTAGATGGTTGATTGTCAGCTGATGAATTGGTTTGGTCACAGCAATTCACAAAGACTGTCTGCTAAAGTATAGAGTGGTGGCAATATAATTCACTGAAGGAAGCATCCTCGGGATGAAATCTCAGGTCTTTGGCATCACTGAAGTTTTGGCTTGATTGTTTTTGAAGTGTTCCATAAGTCTTTAAATTTTAATAAAATGTAACTGAGTCAGTCAGTATGAACATAAAACATCTGCTTTAATGACAGGAGGCTGGGTTGAACCAGGTTTTCAGCTTTCCCTGCCAATGTCATGCCACATAACAAGGGCTTTCTTGGTCAATTCAAGAGCACAGGGGAGTTTTCTGTGTTTTATTTTTCAGATGCCTCACTATCCTTTCTCTCCTAGAGTGATTGTGTCCCATAAAATACTTTAATTACTTCTAATTCTCCTTCAGGTAGATGTGCTGGAGTCTCAATTCTCCCAGCTCCTCCATCAGATTAACTCCACAAGGGATTTTGAGAGCATCCAGTTGGCTCATGACCACTTCCTGAGCAACTTGCTGGCTCAGTCATTCATCTTGCTGAAACCTGTAAGTGGGGCTCGTTTGGCTTTCTGAAGTTTTTATAGCACTAAATCTTCCCCTTCTTCAGATGCTGATTGAGTTGACAAGACAACAGGCTTCCATTAATCAGATCTTTATTCCCCATTTTTGTTGGTATTTCGCAATATTTATAAATAGGAGACAGCACAGATGATATGTATTCAGGTTTCTGAGATAGATAAGGAACAGAAGAATAGTCTAAGGCAAAGGAAACAGAAACTGCTTTACATTAGCGTGTATGTGTGGTAATGATGAAAAGTAAGAGTGAGTGAAATGCTTGTTCTGCTAAAGATGTCTGTGAACTATTAGGATGGGGGTGGGGAACCTCTGGCCTCCAGGCCACATGTGACCCTCTAGGTCCTCAAGTGTGGCCCTGACTGAGTCCAAGTTTTACAGAGCAAACCCTTTTATTAAGGGGATTTGTTCTGTGTGGTTTGGATTCACTCAAGGACCTAGAGGGCCATATGTGGTCTGGAGGCTGCAGGTTCCCCACCCCTGCATTAGGATCAGCTGCCTGCCTTGGATGGTTTGAGTTCAGTTCTACTTTGGAGAGGGGATGATGGAACTAGAACTTCATCAACAAGCAGTCCTTTAGCACCTGCTCCATTAAGGCTGTATATCAGACAGTCAGGATCCAAACCTCTCAAGGAGATTACAGTGTAATTGGGAAGACAGATTATGCATACAATTGTATTGTTACTATAGCACCAAATAAATGGCACAGCCAGTAAATGCTAGAGTGCTTGGTAAAAATTAGGGCAGTCAAGGTTTCATGGAAGAAGTGGGTCTTAAGTTAGGCCTTGAAGAAAGACTTAGAGAAATGGAAAAATAAAAAGAGGAAAAAAGAAGTGTATTTTGTACATGTCATACAGGGGATATATAGAATGAATAAAGACATTCATGGATTTTCTGTGGCATGTTCAGGAGATAATGACTAGAAATTGGGAATCCCAAAGGGTAAAGTAGTTTTGAGTAACTAAAGGTAATGTGTTGTTCAAACATACTGAATTTGAGGTACCATAGGACATTCCAATTGAAATGAATATATCCAGCAATCAGAGACATAAGCCTGGAGCCCAAGAAGAAAGGTTAGAATTGTAGGCGTGTTCTTGGGAATAGAAGACCCTGAATCCTCTAAGCTGTCATTCCCCATAGCATGCCCATTTTCCTTCTTTTACTATTTTTTTTTTTTAATATAGGTGTTCCACTGCCTGAATGAAATCCTAGATCTCTGTCACAGTTTCTGCTCACTGGTCAGCCAGAATCTGGGCCCTCTAGATGAGCGTGGGGCTGCCCAGCTGAGTATTCTAGTGAAGGTAAGTCTGCCAGAATGGAGCTGGACAGGGACAGTCCTGACAGCTAGAGAGTAAGCTGCCATCCTCTTCTGTGGAATTTATTTAAATGAAATTTTGCTTTTTTTCAATTAACCTAAATCTACTTTCTCTCCGTCCCACCTTCACTCATCAATGAAAAAGAAAGTAAAACAAAACTCTTGTAATAAATATGTATAGTCAAACAAAACAAATTTCCTCATTGGATAAGTTTAAAAAAACATTAAAACAAAGAAAAGGAAACTATAAACTGATATGTCTAATGAAAACAATACAAAATGTTTCAATGAAATATTTACAGGTAGACTTCAGCAACATAGCACAGACATGTCAGTATGACCACGTTGGATTTATAGCAAGAAGGCATTGTTTGTTAGATATTAGTAAAACTATAAACCTAACTGACCATGTTAATCATAATGGCCAAAATCATGATTTTATGAGATGTAGAAAAGCGTTTGACAAGATACAACACCCATTCCTGTTTGAAAAAGACTAGGAACTAGCACAGGAATAAACGTATTTTCCTTAATTTGATAAGTAGTATTTATCTATAACCAAAGCCAGCATTATATGTAATGATAAACTTATAAGTCTTTGAATCAGATTAAGGGTAAAGTAAGGATGTCCATTATCACGACCACAATTTGATAGAATGTTAGAAATGCTAGCTAGAGCAGTAAGACATGAAAGAGAAACTGAGGCAATAGGCATGGACAGAAGAAACACAGTTACACTTTTTGCATATGATGTAACGGTTTACATAGAAAGCTCGAGAGAGTTAACTGAAGAATTAATTCAAACAACTTCAGCAAATTTACAAGATATAAAATAAACCCACAGAAATCATTAGCATTTCTGCATATTACCAACATAACTCAGGAGGAAGAGGTAAAAAGAGAAATTCTTTTTAAATAACTACAGAATGTGTAAAATACTTGAGAATCTACCTGCTAAGGTCATCACAAGAACTGTATGAATACAACTACAGAACACTCGTAACATTAAGACAAATCTGAATAATTGGAGAATATTCATTGCTCATGAGTAGGCTGAGCCAACATAATAAAAATGACTGCTGCCTAAATTAATTTACTTCTTTGGTGCCATTCAAATCAAACTATCCAAGGATTACTTTATAGAGCTAAGAAAAATAATAAAATTTATCTGAAAGAATAAAAGACTAAAAACCTCAAGGGAAATAGTGATAAAAAGAGGGAAGGAAGCAGGCCTGCAGTACCAGATGTTAAACTATACTACAAAACAGTCATCAAAATTATTTGGTACTTGTTATGAAATAGGCTGATCAGGAAAACATATTAGGTATATAATATATAGAAGCAAATGAGCCCAGTAGCTTAGTATTTGATAAACCCAAAGATCCCAGGTGTTAGGGTAAGAACTTGCTATTTGACAAAAACTTGGGAAAACTGGAAAGCAGTCTAGCAGAAACTAGTAAATAGTTTAAACATCTCATACCGTATACCAAGGTACTAGCCAAATGGGTATGTGTCTTAGACATAAGGGGTAACATCATAAATAGATTTTAAAAGCAAGGAAGAAATGACCTGTAAGATATTTGGAGAGGGGAAGAATTCATGCCCAAACAAAGAACAGAGAGGATCATAGGACAGTTTTGATTGTGCACAAAACCAGTGCAGCTAAAGTTGAAAGAGAAGCAAAAATGGAAAAATATTTACAGCAATTTTCTCTGATAATGGACATAGTTCTAAAAATTAAAGGGAAATATTTCAGATTCACAAGAATAAGTCTCCCAGTTGTCAAGTGGTCAAAGGCTATAAACAGGCAGTTTTCAGAGGAAGAAATCCAAGCTCTCAGAAGTCAAATGAAAAAAATGCCTATATCACTAATAATTAGAGAAATACAGATTAAAACAGCTCTGAGGTTCCACTTCATGTTCCTCAGTTTGGCAAAAGTGACAAAAAAGGAATATGGCAACTGCTGGAAAATATATAGGAAAATAGGCACATTAATGCATCATGTCAGTAGAGCTGTACTTGGTCTAGCCATTCTGGAAAGCAATTGGGAGCTGTGCCCCAAAAGTTAGTAGTTTTCCCTAACCTTTCCCTTCCCTCCCTCCTGAATATATCATACTTCCCCCCTCTTTCCATTCTTTTAAGATCACCAAGACATCAGCAAAACCACTCCCAGGCTTTGCCTAATTAGATTTCATATGACTCCTGGTGATGATAGGATTCAGGTGACATATCATCTCCCCATGTTTGCATGTAAGCAATTACACTTGTCTAGGCCTTTTTCATTGTTCATTTTTGTTTACCTTTTTATTTTTCTCTTAACTCCTGTGTTTGAACTTCAGAGTTTCTACCAAGCATTCATTAGGAATGCTTGAAAGTCCTCTGTTTCATTAAAAGTCAATTTTTAGTCCTGAGTATGATACTCAGTTTTACTGATGTTATTTTTGGCTCTAACCTTAAGTCTTTGGCTTTCTGAAATACTGTATTCCAAGTTCTCCATTCCTTATACTGATGGCTGCTAAATCACGTATGCTTCCAACTGTGGCTCTTTGATATTTAGATTCTTTCTTTTTGGCAACTTGGAGCATTTTTTCTTTGACCCAGAAGCTCTGGATTTTGGCTATGATGTTCCTGGGAATTTTAGTTTGGGAGTTTCTTTCTGGACGTGATTGGTCGATTCTTTCCGTTTCTGCTTTGCTCTCTAAGTTCCAAGAGATATAAGCAGTTTTCTTTTACGAGTTCTTGAAGTAAGATGTCTAGGCTCTTATTTTTGTCCATGGGCTTCAGATAGTTCAATGATTCTTAAATTTTTTTTCTCCTGATGAGGTTCCCAGTTCGGTTGTTTCTGCTGTGAGATTCCTTGCATTTTCTTCTATTTTTTCCAGCCTTTTTGACTTTTAATATTTTTTGATGCCTCATAGAATCATTGGCTTCTTTTTGGTCCATTCTAATTTCAGGAAGTTTGTTGCTTGAGCAAGGATCTGCACCTTTTGTGCCAAGCTGTTCATTCCTTTTTCAGTTTGTTCATCCATAGTTCTTGTTTCCTTTCCATTTTTTTCCTCACATGCTCTCACTTAATTTACAAAAATGCTTTTCATCTCTTTTTTTAAAAACTCTTGCTTTGTCTCTTCCAACAATTACAAGAGAGTTTGTGCCCAAGGTGTATTTTTCTTCTAGGCTTTGCTTTTAGATATTTTGGAGTAATCTTTTCATGGAGGCTTGTCTGGAGCTTCCCTGCCACCATAATAGTTACTTCCTAACTTCAAACTTGATGTTAGGCATGGGCCCTCCACACTTCTGGAGGGAAGGTCTAGGCAGATCCTGTGGCTGCTTTCTTGGAGTATTGAACATTGTAATTTGGGGTGTCCCCAAAGTGGTCTGATCCTGAGCAAAGTCTGATCACTGCCTCTTGATCTGAGCTCTACAAGATCCTGCCCTGGGTTTGGATCTGAGCAGCAGTAGGCTGGACTTTACCCTACCAGCTACCTGGAAAGCTGCCAGTTCAGAGTGATGGAGTTGTCAGCTCCCCTTTGGTCTAGAATTCC